>NC_059284.1:1192445-1237445 GCF_017591435.1 Portunus trituberculatus
TATTGAATGCAGCCCTACACGTGGCAGTCCCTATACACGTAAAGACACATCCTCCAATTATTGATAATCCCATTGACCTTTCTTCTTTTGTTGTTTAAAACCCGTTTCACTTCAATTAAAGCCTTTTGAAAGTAGTGGATGCGCCGCCATAAGTGGTTCAGAATATGCCATTAGTGTACCGGAGCCAAACACAGTATAGGAGAGTGGAGACAGATTATGCGGTAAGTAATGTATGTTAGGATTTGGCTTAATTAATCACGTCCGTCTCTCTCTCTCTCTCTCTCTCTCTCTCTCTCTCTCTCTCTCTCTCTCTCTCTCTCTCTCAGTTCAAACCACTTTTTCTCACCATTCGAGATCACACCTTTGACAACTCTCTGGGAACTGACATCTTCCGCGTGCCTTTTCCTTTCCTTTCACTACCTTTGGGCCTTTGACCATGCAGCGTCCCTCGTTAGATAGATAAACAAATAAATAAATTAACATTAAAAACTCCACAGTCACACGCGGGGAGCACAATACAGAACAATGCAGAAGTGGTCGTTTATTTTCTCGGGCTTCATCTGGTAGAGTGTGAGCGGCGCGATTGCCTTGCTATATAGCGGCGGCATCACAGACCTCGGCAGGCAGCTCATTCCCGCGTGAGTGGGCGAGTTCCGGCCGCCTCCTCACCTCATTACCCACGGCGGTTAATGAGATTTGTTTACCGTGGCCAGAGAGAGGGGGGGGGGAGAGAAGGGGTATTAGAGGATGGTGAATTCTCCAAAAAAAAAAAAAAAAAACATCATAAACCAGGGAAAAATAACTTCAGAAATGAGAGAGAGAGAGAGAGAGAGAGAGAGAGAGAGAGAGAGAGAGAGAGAGAGAGAGAGAGATTCCCTCCTTGCCTCCCAAATTCATTATATCCGTGCTTAAGGAAATAAATCGATCCATTTCTTTTCCTCTTTTTTTTTTTCTTTTCTTACCGTCCCACAATTCAGATAAGCAAGGCAACTCCGAATGACTAAAAGCACATTGTCTCTCGGTGTTGCTTCACGCTTGAGCTGAGAGGAGATTAAGCTTGCAAAGAAGAGAAGGCAATAAGATCCCACTGAGTTCCCATCTATCTTTCTTTCCTGTTTTTATTTCCCTGGATAGTGTTCAGCACGATCAAATGAGTTGAGGAACGTTTTATTGCAAGGCTAAAATGTGTGATGATGTTTTTATAGCAGATTCCTTTGTTAAAATACGTTTTTTTTTTTTTTTTTTTTGTGTGTGTGTGTGTGTGTGTGTGTGTGTGTGTGTGTGTGTGTGTGTGTGTGTGTGTGTGTGTGTGTGTGTGTGTGTGTGTGTGTGTGTGTGTGTGTGTGTGTGTATTTGTGTGAGTGCTCGCGCGTGAGCATGTATGTAATTAGAATGAGTTACGTGTTGTGTAATTATTGTGATATATAAGGCTATTCATTCATCTCTCTCTCTCTCTCTCTCTCTCTCTCTCTCTCTCTCTCTCTCTCAGCACTGGAGTGAGTGACAACCTTCCAAAGCACCACATTTCCTCCTTCAGGTGTATGCGGCTGCGGGTTCGGGCGAGTACTCCTGGGGTCATGAGTTCTCCTCCCACTGGCTGCATTACAACCATCTGGACTCCTGTACCGCCCGCGTCCACCAGGCAAGTCTCGAGCGGCCCGAGTGTCCCAAGTGTCCCCCTCAGCCAGGCAATTAAACTAAACTCGATAATTTCTGCGAGTGTTCCTGAAGAGGGTGTTCTTGACGAAGTGGAGAGGTGGCGAGGCCCTCTCTCCCTCCCCCTCTTGAGTACCTCTGGCGCGTGATCAATTAGCTGCTGCCTTACACTGCCAGGGAACGACACTCGTCACGGACCACCGCCCTTGACTCGCATTTTTGGCCACTCATGAGCATTGCGTCTTTAAATGGTCTCATTCATTATCAGGTCATGTCTCAACAGCTTCGCTCGCCTCTCCTCCCTCTCTCGTGTTTATTATCTTTGGTGTTGGGGCGTGAAGGGAGGGCAAGAAAAAAGGGGAACTTCGGGAGAGGCACTGAGAGCTAGACTTGTCTAAAATCGCTTATTTATTTATTTTTTTTTTTTATCTCCCGACAATTAATTCAACTTCTTTTCCTTTGTTATGAGTGTGGTGGTGGTGGAGAGCGGCGCGCGGCGGAGAGGCAAGGAAGTGTCGCTACTCGCCTGCTGAGAGACGCCGCAGGCTCCGCCAGTCTCATACACTTGACGCTTGTTTTTGTTTTTGCGGCGTTTCCAGGAAAGGCCTTGGTGGCTACGAGAGCTGCCGGTGGGGACGGCAGTATAGGAGAGGTGGGAGGAGCGGCATGTCCGCTGGCGTTGTCTGCGAGGAGTAGCTAAGTCGTCGCGATGCTCGGAGGTTTTAAGTAATGTTGATACTCATAAGAAACGCGTAATTTCGCCTCCTTCACAAATCACGTTAACACTTGTCCCAATTAAATTGTCGCTCCAGGCAAAGATGTATAGATTTTTTAGCGCAATGCGTGTCCAGAATTGAGCATTAACAGCCTGGGACGAGCTGTGTCTGGCAGACTTCCGCCACATTACACGTACACTCCGATAATAAATGCACTCCTGTCTTGGCTGTCTATGTTTCATGATAAGCGTTATGCAAATTGCTTTCCCCGCTGAGGCTGCGGTTTGTTCAGGTGTTTTAGTACATATCCTTGTGTATCATAGACGTATGTACCGAGAGTCGGGGGTCCACCACTGGAGGTCCGGCGCGTGTCTCATATGTGTCTAATGAACGTAAATATTTTGACAGGTGTCGAGGAGCGCGGTACGACACTCTACACCCCTGGAGTATGACGGGTCAGGCGGCGCCCTACGGAGGAATATCTTCGGAGCGCCCTGCAATGTGACGCCGCCTTACACGTGGCGCGAGCTACACCGCCGCTACCTCGGCTGCCAGAACATTCCCACCGCCCTATGGCTGCACGCCCTGCCACACCATTTCTCCCAACTTAGCCCAGCGGACATCACAGACGACTATCACCTGCCCACTAGTACTTCCTACAGTCACTGACTCTTCCCTTCTTTCATTCAGCCACTGACACATTTTGCTTCCCTCCTTCAATATTCGCCCTTCCTCCAGCTACCTACACCCCTTACTTCTCACCTCCACTCCACTTGATCCATTCATTCCTTCTGCTCTCGACACCTTTTACTTCCCTCTTCCATTTTTCTTCATCCTCATCCCTCATATAGCCACTGGACCCTCCTTTATTTCAACACGAACACCTCTCACATCCCTCCCACACACCCCAGCAGTGTAAGTACAATACCATGCCGTAGGCACCTATGTACACCAGTCCTCCGTGTATATAATATGATCTCCCGTAACCTCACCAAGCCTCCTCTACCCTGATGAACGTAATAACGAATGCAACAGAGCACAAACATCAAATTTTTCACTGGTAGTATGGCCAGAGTCGTCACTGTAGTGTAAATACAAGTAAATACAAAACAAGTACTTAACAGCCATCAGGCCCTCAATCACCCCAAACACTGTATATACTGCCAGACGCCCTCAGATCAAATATTTCTTTCTCCAGCCTCCTAAGCAGGACAAGCACCGCAATAATCTGTAAGTCACGTGCGTCACTCGTAGCAATGTAAACAAATACTCGTAAGATAAATGATCTAATCCTGACTCGTGTACTCATCCTTCATCCTGTCCTCATCACAAACTACCTCAGAAAATTAATATGTCTATCAGCAAAGTGTACAGATTCGAATAAAGAAATTGTTGTTGTTCTTTTCCAGACATAATCACATTTGATGGATGTTGGTCAAAAGCTGGTGATTTACGAGATAATGATCGATATGAGGTCACATTCGACTCGAAACTATATTCTGCTAACTTTTCATCATATAGTGTTGCAGTAATGATACAAACTCCAGGGTTTTCTTCTTTACTTAAACCAGTAAATGGGTGAACAACACAAAGCCGATGCTATGCTTATAACGGAGGCGCTGGATGAGGCAAGAGCTGGGAGTGGTGGTGATTGCTTAGCTCAGAGTCACTCTGCTCACTCTGCACGCCTGCCCATCTGTCGGCCGCATCTCACCATTGTTATGGGGCCCGGAAGCTCCATAGTTGCTACCACGCCGGTTATTACCAATCTACCATTTAGTGCCAGTGCAACCATCAGAACATCTAACAATACAACAATAATATGAAAAGCAAACACACACACACACACACACACACACACCAAAAGTCCGCACACAGCACTCAAAACTCCCCCCTGAGTCTCATTCACATAATGTACATTCTGTAGTCATCTTAGAATCCTTTGCTGACTGCCTCAGTATCTCACGGCCAGACACGTCAGTGACATTTCCTTCCACATCAACATGGTCGGAGAGGTGAATAAACAGCTCGTCATCATCTTCACACATGGGTCCTGGTTCTTCTTGACTTTCAGTAGAGGCGAAGATACTTCAAGTGGTGGGGGAATCCATCGACTTCGACAGCTTGACTTGACAATAACTTGTGACATGTCTCTTCGGTAATGTTTATCACAGCGAACATTAAGAGGTCTTACCCACACTCTATCCCCTGCTAAGTAGGGGCCATCCACCTCCCGGTCTTCCTCTTTACGGGGATCAACTCCACGAACTTTAACAACGGAATATCTATATAGCTATAGCATGCACGCCTACGCTGTACATGATGTGCAGTCATACTGGGGCCTCGCGTTGTAAAGATACAAAGCCTCCGTAATGAAACAGCCCTTCCTTGTAGTGATGATTTTTAATGAGCGTTAACACTCTTCGATTATACCATTAACAGAGGGCACATGTGCATATCTGAATTTGACACGCACACACCACTTTCTCACGAATTCAGCGAACAGTCGGCTACGGAAGGCAAAGTCGTTGTCTGTTAACAGCAACTCTGGCGCTCCACATAGAGGAGGTATAGTAGACACACACTTGGAAGAGTATAGTAGACACCTACCTAAACGATGATTGACTTCTAGCGACGTCTAATAGCACCAGTTCTGTTATGGACGAGTTCTGGTCTGGATCAGTTCAGTGGATGCTATGAACTTATCAAAACTAAATGTGATCCTGCTGAACGTTTCCCTTTGTGTCACACAACTCAATGGGGCAGTCACAGCCTGCCCTCTAAAGACAACTCTCCTACTTCACAAAAAAAAAAATTACATACACACACAACCTTCGCGGAAAATAAAATGGCGACACCCAATTCAGCCTCAGAGTCCTCTTCTGGGGAGGGGACCAGAAATATCCCCAGATCGGACTGCTCTCTCGGTATCGGCCCAAAATGTCTTGACATCCTCCTCAACTTTTTTATTAACTTCTGCAACATTCGCGGTCTTAGATCATTTTCAATCTGTAGAACACCACCTCTCCTCTACTAAACCTCATTTTTTCTTCACCGAAACACAGCTGTCTCTGTTTCCTCCTGCTTTCTCTATTCTCATTTTCGTTCCAAAGCTGGATGCTGTGTTTATGTGCTCAACGACTTCACTTGCTATTATACTCACACTCTTGAATCTTCCGAATTTTCCATCATCTGGCTTCGGGTCAAAAGTCACTCTCTTACTAAATTTATCCGTGCTGTCTATCTCTCTCTCATAACTTCTTTGACTGTTTAACTTCTAAAGTGGAGTACATTCTGTTCCTCTATCCTTTCACGGAGATCTCCATCCTTGGAGATTTCAATGTTCAACACTAACTTTGGCTTCCTCTCCGTACACTGACCCCATCCTGGTAAACTAGCCATTAACTCTGGTATCCTCCATGACCTAGAGTAACTGGTGCAACACCCTACTCGTATTCCTGACCGTTTTGGAATTCTATATGCACAACATTCTTGACTTTTTCCTTACCTCTAGTCCTGCTTATGCTGTTACCCTACCTTCTCCGTTGGGCTCCTCCGATCACAATTTATCTTGTTATATTTCTCCTCAGGATCCCTCAAAACGGAGGTGCCTCTGGCATTTTGCCTCTGCCAGTTGGGGGAAACATGAGGAGGTATTATGCTGATTTTGGAATGATTACTGTTTCCGTGTCAGAGACCCATCTCTGTGTGCTGAACGCATAACAGATGTGATAGTGTCTGGCATGGAGACGCACATTCCTCACTCTTTCTCAACTTATACATGTATACATGATAGAGAGTTCATCCATAAAAGGTATTTGATCCTTCCATCACTTGAATTTCATCCACTTTATATTTCTGCCCGGAACCATGTCAAGTCTGTTCACCAAACACTCCTTCAAAAAGAGAAAATGTCAAAATCTTTCAAACTCTAATTCCCCTCGGGACTTCTGGCAAAAAACATCTCCAATAACTTTACTTCTTTATCTCTTCCTCCTTTATTCCATCCTTGTCGCACCACTGTCATCTCATCTGTCTCTAAAGCTGAGCTCTTTTCTCAAATCTTTGCTAACATGTCATCTTGGATGATGCTGGGCTTGTCCCTCCCTCTCCTCCTCCTCTGAATATTTCATGCCTTTAATTAAAGTTCTTCATTATGATGTTTTCCATGCCCTTGTTAGTCTAAACCCTCGGAAAGCTTACGGACCTGAATGGGGCCCTCCTATTGTTCTGAAAAACTGTGCTTTCGTGTTTGCACTTTGTCTGGCCAAACTCTTTCAACTGTATTCTTGTTGGAAGTTTGCCTATATTCAGTCTGTTCATGAAAAGGATGACTGTTCTAATCCTTCAAACTACCATCCTACAGCTTTAATCTCTTCCTTGTCTAAAGTTTTTGAATATATCCTCAATAGGAAGATTCTCAAACATCTGTCTTGCACTTTTTCTTTGGTTTACACAACACTATCTATCACTTCCTGGTCGCTTGGAAGCCATGTTTAGGGGCAAATATTACAGAAAAAAATGTTTATGCACCTGGGGGATGGTGCTTGCAATGATCGGCAGCATGGTACTGACCCAAATTTGACCCAGAATGCCCGGGCTCCAAAAACACAGTACAGCGTCTCCGCATCCTAGCGGCGGTCTGGCAAATTACTCCGGCCAATTCAAAAATTCCGGCAAACAAAAATTTTGCCGGATTACAGGTGTTGCCGGATGAAAGAATACCGGATTAAGGAGGTTCAACCTGTACCACTAGAATGGAAAAAAGCCAACATAATCCCAATATTCAAAGGAGGAAAGTCAACTGAGCCATTAAATTACAGACCGGTGTCACTTACAAGTGTTGTGGGGAAGATACGTGAAATTGTTATCAAAGAAAAATGGATTAAATATCTGGAAGAACAAGTTATATCAAACAGACAATTTGGGTTCAGGACAGGACGATCATGTACTGTGTGTTGAACTTATTAAATTTCTACTCATGAGTAATAGGACTGGAGAGCAGAGATGGATGGGTAGACATGGTATACCTGGACATAAAAAAAGGCTTTTTGGTAAGGGATTACTTGAAGGACAGAGAGATGAGAACTGTGATCAGAGACATACTCATCTTGGAGTAAAGTAACAAGTGAAGTGCCACAAGGGTCAGTGTTAGTCCCCATTATGTTCCAGGTATATGTAAATGACATGCAAAATGGGGTAAACATTTATATTAATTTGTTTGCTGACGATGCAAAATTGCTGAGTAATCAAAACATCGAGAGGACTGTTTGCTACTGCAGGAAGGTACATATAAACAAAATCTACGAGTGGAGTTAAGAAGTGAAAATTAGAGTTCAATGCCAAGAAATGTCATGTAATAGAATTGGGAAAGAGTAAGAGAAGACTGGTATGGAACTATCTGATGGGAAACAAATAATGAAGACTAAAGAGGAAACAGATCTGGGAATGATTATACAGGAAAATCTGAAACCCAAAAAACACATAAGTAAGATATTTGGACTAGCATATAAAATGTTGACTAATATTAGAGTGGCACTTCAATTCATGGACAAAGATATGATGAAAAAAATTATTGACGAGCATGATACATCCAAAGCTGGAATATGCAGCAGTGGTGTGGTCACCAATGTCTAAAAAAGATAAGATTAGAACCGATCCAAACGATAGCTACAAAGATGGTGCTGGAACTAAAGGACCTAACATATGAAGAAAGGCTGAAGGAAATGGGACTGCCAACCTTTCAAGATAGAAGAGAAAGAGGAGACCTAATAACAATGTATAAAATAGTAAATGGCATTGAAAAAATAGACAAGGAAGAAGTTAGGAGGACAAGAGGACATGTAAAGAAGATTAGGATGAGGTAGTGTGTGAAGGATATTGGAAAATACAGTTTTGCACATAGAACGGTGGAAAAGTGGAATGCATTGAGTAATGAAGTTGTTACAGAACATAATGTGCATAACTTTAAAGAAAAATGGTATAAATGAAGACATGGAGACAGGACACTCCGCTCAAACCCTGTACAATACAACTAGGCAAATACACACACACCAAAATCCTGCACACTGCACTCACATATACCAAGTTTAGTAAATTTAGCAATTCAGCCACAAAATAATGAAATATTAGCATAAATACTATGAATTACTAGCAATGAAGTTCAACAACATTTCCAGTTCAGAACATATTTTGGTTAGCTCTTTGGTCCAGCTCAACTATTATCAGTAATGTTTGTAAGTGATTGTATGGAAGACTGCAGACATCAACACCCATCAGTCCCAGAAAGCTTTAACAATATATGCGATATAAGTTCAAATCTTCACCTACATTAATCAATGCAGTCCTAATGAAGGAATTAATGGAACTTATGGTAAGTCATGGAAATAAAAATACTTAAATGATTTTACATTAAATATATTTATAATAAGAGTATTTGACAAAGGAGCTCTTCACCACATGTCCAGGTTTTCAGTCTCCCTCGACTTTATCACATCTCCTCTCACTGTAATACTGAACCTTCTCTACAATTAATCCAGGTCCTCTATTTATTGATCCTTTCACTTTATGTCCAAAAGTCACCCTCCTTACTTTTGTCCACACAACACACTGGCCCTGACATCCCGGGCCTATGTTCATCATGCAAATCATTAATGGTACAATTTATCCAATAAAAATAAGAAAAGTGGTCAGTAGAGTATACTGCAGTATAGAAATGTATGAAAGAATCTTGTCAATAAAATATAACAATCTCCACAGATACACCTGTCCATCCACCTGGTAGTAAGAACAGGTAAGCACTATGATCAGCACACAGATGTGAACTCAGTCACAAGGTTGAGTCCCACCACAGGCTGTCTGTCCATTTTTCTGCCATTAGCCTGTGGCCAAAAATCATCCAAATTCTGCCATTAACCCTACTGCTGAATAAAAAAAAAAATAATTTTCATCTTTATAGGTAAATAAAAAATGGCAAATAATAGCAAGTGAAAAAACATTTGTGAATACTGCACTTCTCTTGCTACTGCTTACTTGTTGCATCTTAAATTGCACAACTAGAAACTTTGTGGCTTGCCTGACATCAGCCTCCACGAATACATTACACAAGACAGACTTTGATTCTGCTCCTCACGACAACGCCCACCAAGGCTTGGGTGTGCACCCTGTGTGTTGGTGGCTACAGCTGGAGGAAGCACTCCACATGAACAACCTGAATGAGATGCATAAAATGGAGGCCTTGCTATCACCATGACTAGAAGATATTCTGAGCACAAAACTGAACAGCTAAAACCTCAAAGTAGAAAGATGGTGGAGATGATGGGGAGTCTCTAGTACAATGCTATGTCTGATGTTGATTTATGTTATTACTTTGAGATACGTGATGTCTAAGGTTATGGTGTGGCACTGACTACTTCAAACAATGCATTCAAATAATTTTTTTTTTTTTTTATACTAAAGCATCATTTGATACCTTTACATTCACAAAGCACAAGGCCAAAGTAGATAGTTGTACTGAGAGACCAGCTTGTGGTGTAGCCATCACCGCAAGGCTTCAATGTCAAGTTTCTGCTCATCAATAGTAACAAACACTATACTTAAATATACAATAAAAAAGATATTTCTTCTGTCATTAAAAAAATAATTACAATGATTACACGAAACCGAGCTTCATACTGGTTCAGAAAAGAAAAAGAAAACAGCGTCCCATTGATAAAAAAAAGAAAGAAGTCGCATCATGTTTTCATGGAATTTATATTAATATTTCGTAAATAAAATATTGTAATTCCCGTATCAATGTATAGCACAGTATGATCCCTGAAGCAAATAATT
Organism: Portunus trituberculatus; assembly: GCF_017591435.1. Taxonomy (NCBI): domain Eukaryota; kingdom Metazoa; phylum Arthropoda; class Malacostraca; order Decapoda; family Portunidae; genus Portunus; species Portunus trituberculatus. Next base: position 1,202,648 of record NC_059284.1, read on the forward strand.
TCTAAAATCATTGTTATGATGGATAACTGATATCCAAGTCACCCTCAATATGCTAGTACTTACTTTGAGCCTGATCTTTGAGTCTCGGGGCCTTGCATAGACAACAGCTTTTCCCATTATCAGTGATCAGCCACCTCTTATTAACTTCCTACAACTGACACTTTCTGGAACCCTCTGGTATAAGTACACCATCCTAGAGGTACTGCACGACCTTGATAATGCCACGTAATATGAATGCAACCTTGACCAGACATGTTAGCAAGTCTTTACCACTTGATGCTAATCAGATCACTTGATGATAAACTCTAGTTAAAACACAATCCAGTCTCCAAAATGCAGCTCTTTAAATATAATTAAAAGAAAATGCAGTTCCTTAAATATAGTTAAAGTCTTTTACCATTTTACCAAAAAATTACAGCTAGAGATATCATGAATAATACATTTAAAGATACTTTTGTACAAATCTGGGCCCCCACCTGTACATCTGCCCTGCCCCGTCTCCCTGCCCTGCCCCAGGAACTGAATGATGCACCCCTAGAATCCACCTCACTGTGTCAGCACAACCTTTCCAAATATCCGGGGCAGCAAGAACCTGCGGCTTAAGTGAGGGAATACACAACATTGACGCTTGGACATGCTGGTATGCATGAAGATTCACATACATTAAACACCAACAGTAACAAATCGTTAACGGTTGCATATCCTAAAATAGAGGCTACTAAATGGTTTGTGTCTGAATGAAGACTAATGAGGAGTAAAACAAAATGGGAATAATGACAAAACTACACAACCATCACCAGTACAAGCTCTATGCAAATATTGCAGCTAAGTTTTACTGTTACTTATGACTATCATAAGGACTTAAGGCTCTCTTGCCACAGATGGGCAGCAAGATGATGCAGCAGTGTCAGTCTGGACCACAAGGGCTGGACACTACCCATGATATGTCCTCAAACACGATGGATCTTCTATCCGCAAATGCACATGTTAAAAATTACAATCAGGACTTATTCTAAAACACCTCATGGTGAACAATATTGTAGAAAAGAATCACTGCAACTTCACTTAGTGAATTGCAACCCTTCACAGATTAGCAGCTGCACCAGACCAGACACACAAAGCCCTAAAGGCAGTGTAGTCCCTCTGCTGCAGCTCATTCCATGCATACAATATTTTATATGGGACCTGTGTACTCAGCGACGGCCTTGCAGGTGCGGGACAGAGTGCCACCGCCCCCGATCAAGACTTGGACTGCAAGGTTCAGGTCCCATAGTTCACTGATGGTCACGTAAACGAAGAGATCCATCCAGCTTGAGTCATGAAGTTGGTAATCATGCGCTGAGCCTGTGAATCGAGGCCCTGAGGAGTACAGGCCCCGCGCCGGGTGGACGGCCCCACACCAGACTGCTGCTTGTCACCTTCATCCTGTGGGGGAGTCCACACTCCTCACTACCATGCAAGGGTGAGCCAAGACTCAACTCACTTCTTCATTCACTACCAAGCATCCTCATGATCATTGAAAAAAAAAAAAAAATGCAGAAGTAACTCCTTGTGACCATTAGTTCTGATGTGAGTGGCCACTGATGTGATGAGACAACTATGTGATGCTAACATCCAAGCAGGTCACCAATCTCAAAGTCTACAGAGGCACTTTCTGAGCTGCAACATTTGGCTAAGTCTCTTAACCAGGTATTATGTTCATTAACAGGAAAAGGAAACCCATGGATAATGGATTTATTACACTACATTAATTTGTATTGTATCAAGATTACTCATCACAAAAGACAAAAGTGATTTTTTAACATACACATAGTGTATTCAAAATAATTCCTCAGTGACACTTGATCCAGAAGAAGTAAGTACAAGTTAACTTGGAATCAAACCATAATTTGATCAACTTACCTTCAGTAAAACTGCCTTGTAAGCTATGTACTGAGATGGTTTGATATTCGTGGCAGAACACAGCTGAAACAGTCACATGGCATTAGTATATGAGAGGCACACCTTGGAATGTGTTTAAGAAGAATCATCATCACTTTGTCTTAAATGTAACACACAAATATGAGTCCAGGTATGAGTGGTGCAAGCAAACAGTGCAGCGCCACACCTTCCTCTCCCTCTGGGACAGGAGATGGTATCCTGGGAGTGAGGAGATGGGGACTGGGTCATCACTCGCCCCGGCTGCCCCCCCCGGGCCCCCCTGTGCTGTGCTGCTCCCGCCCCCCCAGTTGTTCGTGCCGTCGCTCCCGTTCAGCACGCTGCCGCTCAAGCTCGCGCTGAGCCATTTTCCACCTCCAGTATCGAGAGGCGTGAATTTTTTTTCTGCTAAACATTTCGGACTTCTTGCGTCGTTTCTGAAGGGCAACACGGGCGGCTGTGAGAGTCTGGCAACCTTGCTGGGGGCTACTTTCTCAGGTATTGCAGGTACAGAAATATTACCACAGCTACGTCATGACACAACTATTGATGGCAAGAGCTTTCCTGCTACAGACACACAGCACGCACGTCCTACACTACCTTCACTTCCTTGTCTAGAGCTCTATAAAAGAAAACAAACTCTGTCATAACCACACATCATTCTTGAAACCTTAAACAACTAATGCAACATCTTTGGCAAGTAATATACAAACTTGTACTGCAGTGGGGAGGGAGGGATGTATGTACAAGAGTACAGAACAGCAATACAGGTATCACTGCTGGAGTTAATCAAGGAGGGGTACAATCTTATAAGCTAAGCAACTTTATGTAATGAGTAAATTAATAAACTGTCACCATTTGCACTTCAGCTTTACAAAAACAGAATAGCAAGAGGCTCAGCTCCTATTTGTCAGGATAAGTTAGTGAAAGTGAGTGGTGGTGGTGCCACACACACACATCTTCTCTCACACTAAAGTAATGGGATAGAGAGACACAACACAATAATTTGTCTTCGCAAGATTCACTACAATAAAAAGAATTTGGGCTGTAATCTGGTAAACAGTGTTCTATTCAGTCACAATTAGAAATTTAAAAATTTAATCATTCCATGACATATTTTTAGATTGTTCTATTGGCATTTGATATGCAATGCCTCAATGATATAGTAAATCCAAAGGCTGAATAAAAAATGTTGATGAAATATAACTAAAGGCAAAATTCATATATTCTCCATTAGAAATTGCTTATCTAGATCAAATTGCTGTTAATTTACTGGAAGACTAAATTCTATAGTGAACTCTATCCATTTCCCATTACTGTAGAAGGAAGACAATGTGTTCAGTCCCAGTACACCAGAAAGTGTCATCACCAGCACTGACTCCCCCCAACTGGCCACGGAAGAGCCTCCCGTCATCTTACAAGTAAAGAATCACACACTTTAGCTCATCATGTCAAAGTTAGTCTGAACTAAACTATTGGGACTTAATAATTTATCACAGTCCATCTTCATGCACTCAAAACACTGAGCCTAATATCAAATATTGAAAACTAGTCATTTAGCTGCTCAATGCCAAATTTCAAAATGTTTAAATAATTCTCAAAACTTACACTACTGGTGAAACAACTGAAGTGCGGGTGACAAGCACTTGGAGAACACCTTCATTAATAGATAAGCTTATAATTAGGCATGGGTTTCACAAAGCAGTCATATTTAGTACTTAACTTTTGAATCCCAAAGACCAGTAATTAAAAGTAAGAAAATTTAATAAACAATCAACTATTTAAACTGAGAGAGAAAAAAAAAAAAAAAAAAAAAAAAAACTTTCACTCCACTTCTATACTTCACACAAACTTTCTGCTTATTAAACATCTTCATACAAGGGATCAATAGAAATTTTATTGATATATCTTTGTTTCCCAAGAATTATCTTTGAAAATTGTGTAAGGAAAATCAAGAGAGTAATAAGCAGAAATGGTCTACTTCCTTCCACACTGGCAGCTAGGCTATGACCTACAACACAGACACAAACAACAGGCCAGAACACTTACTCTTTTGACTTTGCGGACAGGTCCATTTGAGTCGTTGGAGTCTGAGGCAGGCTGGCCTGCATGAAAGGCAAAGTTGTGAATACTCGGCTGTGGGAGTAACACAAGGGCCAACGTTAGCTTATTCCACTCATGCCAGGCAAGTGGACAGCAGCGGGATAACTTGTTGGAGGTGCTCTACTCTGGGCTCACTGATGCTAAGGCCTCCCTCTCCACTCACACTCAGGTTAAGGCCACACTCAGGCAAAGAGTGCACACTGAAGCATGGTAACACTCAAGCAAAGAAAGGACACGCAAAGGACCCCCTTCAGCACAGTTCTGCCAGGAAAAAATCACCCTTCCCTTTCTTTTTTAGCAGTACTGCTCCCAATATAAGTTCAAAGCCCCACAAAATGCTTCAGCTTTGAGTGAATACCCAACAAAGTTGTCCCAACATCCCAAAGCCAATCACTCCGGCACCAGAGTCACAGCACTCAGTAAGATAACTAATACCAGAAGAACCAGCAACACACAGTCACTCCCAAGCAAGAAATAATCAATTTGCAGCATCACTTGTAACTTTTCTCAGACTTATATGTTTCTCATTATTGCAATATTCACCTTAATTTATTTCAACTGAACTGAATGATCACCAATGATATACCTACAATAATCTGTTCTCACAAAATTCAAAATATTTTTGCAGCATTCTCCCCTAATTGAGGAGGTGCAAGTACACTGGCCCAAGAGATGCTATTTGGGACTGCCCGAGTGTGTCTGGTATAGGGAGGTGCGTTAGTAAATCCTTCAGAGCAGCCCACTATGCTACACTAGGGGAAACAACCCACAACCAAGACAACCACAACACAGGAAATAAGTGAGCTTTTGCAGAAAAAACACAGAGAATGAGAACAATCCTCCTGTTGGCCCTTTGACTCCACCTCCTCGTGAAGTAATGAAGAAAAGGAAGAGAATTTGTGTACATTCAGACATCACCTTTGTGTATGTAAAAACCATAGATGGATCAGGAAAGAGTATAATAACTTAATCTAATAGACTTAAAATTAACACAGTGACATAAGAAAACAGTCAGGCTGGCAAATAATGAAAGACAAGCATTTTAAGTTGAGGATGGCACGGCATGAATAACAGCGCTGTAATTAATTTGTGTAACAATGTGCCAAAAATTCAGACTTACAACTTGTCTCTTCACTCCAGATTTAGTCATAATAGTCACATCATAAAAAATCAAGCTTAATATACAAATATATATATATATATATATATATATATATATATATATATATATATATATATATATATATATATATATATATATAAATAATGAAATACAAAACAAACATAAAAAATTACTACTGATTGACAGATACAACTTAAACTCTGCCTTAACAGTGCAAAGGAAGCAAATGATTGTATTGAACTGAATACATCAATGAGGGACAGAACTAGTGATGTCATACAATGCTGCTGCCAAAAATTATACAGTTACCAGCCTGACACTAAATGAAAAAAACAGAAAATGACCCATTACTGAAATTTCCCTTCAGAAATTACTTCAAAAACCTTCCATGGGTGGGCAAGTCTGAGAAGGAATGGTGGATGGAGTTTTTAAAGGAACACAAAAAGATGATTAGGAATATAAGATGTGCAATGAAGTGAGGCACCAAATACTCAGACAGTGGCCCCCCATTGGTGTAGAGGTCAGGTAGATGGACACCATCACCCTGGAGCAAGTCACATGGAGAATAACTATAGTCACGCCACACTCAATATTTGGCGACTGGGTACCTCTCAGGGGAAGACACTAGCCAGCGGCTGCACCAATACTTACTGCTTTCTTTTTGTTCTCTTTCTTTTTGTCTCTTCGCGCTCTGGCTACCTCAAACTCATGGCATTCTTCAACGTGCCTGATTCCGTTTCTTCTATACCTGTGGGGTTTTACATGTACAGCTTGTAAACATGAGAACTGTTAGTGTTTCCTTAATTCTGCACAAAAAAAACTCAGCAGTAGTCTATGAATACTGCTTCAAAGGGAGTCAGTGCTATAGATTTCATTAATGCCCAAAATACTTACTCTGCCTCTATTGCAAAATCCAATCCCTATACACATAATTTTTACTTTCCAAACTCAAGGTTTCTCACAGGAAAATTCTTACTCCCTGACCAGCAGGCAATGTATATAGATATCTGCCAAATCTCATGTAACAATCGAGTCAGTTTATAACATTTTAGTGACAAATTCTTAGTTTGTCCTTTGTACCAATCTATAGAAGCAGAATTTTCTTTCACAAATCAATTCACCTTTACACACAAAAAATTTAAATAAAAAACAGAATAAACCAATAAACTCTTAATATCTACCCATATAGTCACTTTCACAATGGCCTGAGAGGCAGCACATCCACCACAACACAACACTCACCTCAGCAACTCCTTTATTCTGGTTCTGAGTTCCCTCTCACGCACCATTGATGATATGAGGTTGTTGTGTTCACTCGCTGTCTGGAACTGACTGACGGGCCGTAACTTTTCTGCTAAACTGTCTCTGAAAAAGCAGCCAGAAAATTCATCGTTCATCCCAGAATAACTACTTTATTTGCTCTGACAAATCCATAAGTGTATATATAGATAAAAACAGACAATAGTGACCTTCACAAAAGCCCACCTGTCATCTTTGCTCTTCTTTTTTGGGGGAACTTGTACTTTCTCTTTCTCCTTCTTGAAGAACTGTGGCACTATCTGGAAGTCTCTCACAACTCTTTTTCTTCGGGAACGTTCACGCAGTCTTCGCATGTACATGTCCACCTGAAAAGAGAGGAGGGTGAGTGAAGCATGAGACACAGACTTAGTAAAGAAATGGACATGCCTTAAGAAGTCATGTCACAGAGTACACTGAATCTCATGTACATTAAACTGGGTATGAAGTATATACCTATAGTCTCATGCACTGCCTCATGTTCAAATTTATGGTGAAGATCAAACTGGGATATGATAAGTGGAGGTAGTTGTCTAAAACACTTTAAAGAGATGCTATCACTACTTTGGACACCTGTACATGAACTTATGCATTGTCACCTAGCAAAAAACAATGAGACAGGTAAGATAATATTGATGAAAATACAAAAGCTTAGTTACATTATAAAAAGAGAAAGAAGAAAGGATATAAAACACATTCTGTATTCATTTCACACAAACAATTCCCTCTCTCTCTCTCTGTATCTCTCTCTCTCTCACACTCCTACACTCATTCTCACCTGTGCTAACTTGAGTGCCATGTCTACTTCCTCATCATCCACAGGGTGTATGAATAGAGGTGCAATTGTGGTCTCAGCATCATTGTCCCACTCCTGATGAGGAAAACAACATCCATGGAAACAGCAACAAAAATATTCTTAACACTAACACTGCAATACCAAACAATTACAGCTTATCCACACTATCTGGTTGCATGATGGCGGTACCACTCACCCGCTCAAAGTCATCTCTGTGAGGCATGTATCCAAGAATGGTGTTTTCCTCGGAAGAGAGTGGCTGTGTGGGGAGGGAGGAGCCAAGTGTTGGGGAGAGTGGGCCAGTGTCGGTGGTGGTGTGTTCAATGGGCAGCTGTAATCTCTCCATGGCAGGCTTCCAGGAAACACGGCCTATGTTCCCTTCTATGTAACTGCTGATGTACTTGTTCCTCGCATCTGTGGGACAAAGGGAATAGTGTCGAATTATGCTATGTTTTGTGTATGTGTAAATAATTCAATCAATGTAGTTGCCAGCATTTATCATTTATTGTGGAGCATCAGTAGGCACACAGATCACTGAATTCATTGTATCCTCTTTCATTTGAAGAACACCAAACTTAAAAAACAAACCACCTCCACATTTCAACAAACTATGACATTCAGTTTGCTTGACTAATTATATCCATAACATGATAATTCAGCATAAGTCTCAAAGAACCCATCACCCTTCCCTAGCAGAGCCAATAGTCATCTCACCTTCAGGCGTGCGTGTCTCAATGTGACGGGCAATGTCCTCCCAGTTGCCATAGCCATACTGCTCAATAGCATCCAATAGCCTGACCTCCTCACGTGCTGTCCAGTGGCCTTGACCAGGGAAAATGCTAAAGTTTCCTGTGTCCTGGAAAACACCGGCCTGTGAGAGTGCGGGCCCAGGGAGAGACAGGGACCCGTTAGTGAGGGGGGCGAAGGTGGGCAGAGTGCAGTAGTGGGGGCAACTGTGGCACCGTTACACACCTGGTAACACACAGACATACACACAAACACAGACACATAGACACACACACACACACACACAAGGGTGCAGACAGTACAAAGAATCAAGTATCCATCACCACATCTCAATTCATGTAAACTAAGATATGTAATTTACACTATCTCAATACCTATTTTTTTTCGTCTAAGGCATTTTTTTTATCCTTGTAGCTGAATGACTCTTAGCTATTCATCTCTAATGACTCAACGAGAAAATCCCTGACATAAAATCTTTCATTCCATAACTAAATCTTAAGTCTGCACCCATGACAATTATAAACTTCTATACTATGCTTCTTAACAGTTACCTCTTACACTCTAGTGACAGCTACAATCTCTTCACTTGATAAATCAAACTGATAACATAAGGATAAGTTAATCTCACAAGAATCACACACCAAGAATTCATCAAATATTTGGCTAACATTGTATGGAATCTAATGTGAATGTGTGTGTCCTGAACATTATGTATATCCTGGCAAAGGTCACTACACTATACAGATCTTATGAATCAAATAGTCATTGGTAATACATTTAATTCTATACTTTATGATTTCTTGGACTGACAACTGTCTGCCAACTGTTCCATAAAGACAAATCACATGAATCTGCCTTGGTCTGCTCCAGTTGGCATCAGTTAATTTGTTCAGTGTTAGGAAGAAAGAAGTGTGCCCATCATAAGCGGCAGACATCAAGATACACAATTCAACCAACACTGACAGGACCATGTGTACAGAAATGTGTGAGAAAGGCATACAATAACATCTCATGAGCCACTTTCAGTTGGCACTAATACAAGTGTGATATTAACAATGAAATGTACAACTGTGAGGATGTGACGCCCAGTGAAGCAAGTCCTCTTTCTGTATAGCTATACTTTTCCAGAAAATATTTTCAAAAGCCTCAACAGGATATTAGTCTTACTTTATTCTGGTACCTGTCTCATAAAACTCTCTCTCTCTCTCTGGTCTCGCTTCTATTTATTCCCAATCACACATTCAAATCTTGCAAATTCAATTGTTCTTGCTACAAAGAAAGTCACCACTTATTACCCTTCATATACTCTACTTTCCCACATTTTTTCCACTAAAACCACTGGAGAATAGCCTCCCTTTATTTCAGTTAAATATTTCCATCTTCATTCATACTTTTATCATTCTTTTTTTTTTTTTTTTTTTTTATATACTATGTGGTCTTTTCACGGGAATTTATGGGCTAAAGGGGATACTTTTTGTGATACCTCCTATCTCAAAGCCCATCCGCTAGGAAACCGTAGCCCCGAGTGAGGAAGCCCAACCTACACTCGGACCGTGGACAAGATTTGAACCCCTGTGCTTGGAGACCCTTCGGACCCCAAAGCACGCATGGTTCCACTGTACCACGGCGGCCCCACAGGTACTCCACAGGTGTCTTCCTCTCACAGCAGCACCATTCACCTCACTGCTGCTATTCCTTGTTACTTCCCTTCCTTTATCTATTTATCTATTTTTTTCAACACAACCAAATTCTCTTAAGTGTTTTAATTCATCACCTCTGAAGTCCACAACTCTATTCTTCAATCTTGAACAGACACACCAAATTTCCCATGCTTCCCTTGCCATTAATAACCATCACACTCACACTACAAGTACTTCTCAGATAACTCACACCACCAACCACTCTATTCAAACCACAAGCACCCCTCCAGTAATCCTCTACACTGCCTGAATCTTAGAAACACTTCCATACATCAACACTGACACTAGAACCACAAAAACCAACCCACAAGAAGTATGTGTGTGTGTGTGTGTGTGTGTGTGTGTGTGTGTGTGTGTGTGTGTGTGTGTGTGTGTGTGTATGTATGTATGTATGTATGTATATATATATATATATATATATATATATATATATATATATATATATATATATATATATATATATATATATATATATATACATACACACACACGAAGGAATGAAAACCGACAGAGGAAGTACTTGCACTGGGTTAGTGTTGGTGGTGTTGGTAGAGGTATTGCAACTACTAGCAAGGCAGGTAATACAGTACCTTCACACTGCACCGTCTCTCCCCACCCTCTAATGCTAGGAACTATCCAGGAGGAACCGCACTATAAAGAGAATTCACCCTTAAAAGCTGTGAATGGGGAGAAAATGCTTTATTTGAACAAGGATTAATACCAAGTGGTGGTGGTGGCCATGGCAACATTCTAGCACTAAGAGTTACCATTACTTAAGAATAGACTGCAGTGTCAAGGGATAGGGTGTGAGGTTGCTGGGCAGAGGTGTGGCTGTCTTGTGGAGCTGTGTGATGGTGTGCTTGATTTGATGATGAGGTAAAGGTGTGGTGTGTGTGTGTGTGTGTGTGTGTGTGTGTGTGTGTGTGTGTGTGTGTGTGTGTGTGTGTGTGTGTGTGTGTGTGTGTGTGTGTCAGTTTTAATGCATTTGTGTCATGATGGTATTCATATGTAAGTAAATGTATTTTCAAAAGATTGTTCAGTTTATTACATCATTAAGTTTAACGATTTCATCAACCTTCCTTACAGTGTTTCCATAAGTTACCATGATGCTCATTACCTCCTACACCTTCATTTTTAGATGTAATTAATCAAATATCTAGCTCAGTCTTCCAAGTATATTAATCCACACCAAGGAATATGTCAGATAGGACTCTAAAAGCCTAAAAGCACTTCCAGTCCTCTCCTCACACTCTCCTACTGTCAGTGCTGAAAGAAAACCTGCTTCAGTCAATCAGTCCAATCTCACCTCAGCGCTGAACTCTGCCCCACTGTGCACACAAGAACACTCTACACACAGGCAAGCTAAGTGCTTCTACTAGTTTTAATCTTTCAAAAGTATACAAGTAAATAAAAATAGAAATGTGGTTAGAGCCGATACATACATGAACTGGTGTGAAAAATGTGACACTTAAAGTCAATCAGTAAGAAATTTTTACAGGAAATGTTTTTAACCAGGAAATTTCAATGTTAGCCCTAATCCAGTGGTACAACACCCACATCTAACATGCACTCTGCCACCCAGGAGAATACAGCAAGGGGGATTCACCATCATGTTGAAAAAATGAAATGAAATAAAACAAAATAAATGATAATAATAAGCAATTAGCTAGTCAATAAAAACAAGTATTATCACTGCAAACCTTCTTGCTAACCAATGGTGATGAAAGCAAGGTAAAGAGAACTGGAATTTAGAAAAAAAGTTCTTGAAGACAAAAGAATATGCCAAATCAATAATAAAAATCATTTCAATTTACTGATATGTTAAAAAACAGCAATTCAATTAAGCAGCAAAATAATAGATTATCAATAGCTATTAAAACAACTGTCCTGAAATCACTTTGCATTACTTAACAATAAATAGAACACATATTCTTCTGATATTATGTCCTGAGGACTACATACTGGTAAGCAGAGGAAGCAATTCACAGCCATGCTGAGAGAGAGAGAGAGAGAGAGAGAGAGAGAGAGAGAGAGAGAGAGAGAGAGAGAGAGAGAGAGAGAGAGAGAGAGAGAGAGAGAGAGAGAGAGAGAGAGAGAGAGTGTAACAAGAAATAGCTAAGGCAGAATCCACATTAGGAGCAGTGGAAATCCCTCTTCAAACTTTGAACTCTGAACCATCACAAGGAATAAATATGTTAGAATCAAGATGGGCATTCTCAGCACCAAGACAGCAAAAACATAAGCAGCAGCAGCAGTACATCAACCAATTAGTGTGTGAAATGAGTGCATAATATCTCAAAATAGTTATACAGAACTGACTGCCAGCAAATCAAAAGTTATACAAGTGCTTTCTTTCATTATAAGTGAATCCTTTACTTTGACTAAATAAACTAAGTGAACATAATACAGTGGTGGTTAATTGATGCATTTAGGTTCATTATTAACTCTACTGAAGTGTAGTAATGTTCATCTCACACCAAAGTAAGCAAAGAGTTTTAAATGTGAACTCCCTCATTCCCTCTCATTTAATTCACTCACTCATTCACTCTCATGTGGCTGGAGAAGTTAGATGGGTCCAGAGAGAAATACCAACAAGAAAGGAGCAATGCAAAGAGGGACCGAAAGGTGTGGCCGTGTGTATCTCAGAACATAAAAGCCAAGGAAGCCCAGAGAAAAACAGCTACAGCTACAAAGGCAGAGTGGTTGATACATGGCATGCCTTACCATAAATTGATACCCGTGGCTTCTCTTGTGCTTGCCAATTTCCGCACCGCAGGAAAAGCACTGTGGGGAAACAAATAAGAGTGCAATAAGTGATCCATGTAATGATGAAAATGTGAAGATGTTATTACAGTTAAATGTCTCAACATATAATGGTATAATGGCAGAACTACATAAAGTTTGGTGAAGTTATAAGAGTTCTGCACCAAGACCATTTTGGTTTTCCAGCAAAAAAAATCACACCCCATCTCAACACACAATGCCAAACCTATATCACATCACTTCTATGAGCTCACTACCCAACACTGCCTGCAGGGACTCTGTCTGATTTGTGAGGGCAATTCTCATTAGTTTCCCTAAAATCTTCCAAATTCTTGTCCACTTTCTTCCCTTTAAACCATGCACATGGTACTACATCCCTGTTATTTTTTTTTTCTAGCAGGAATTAACACATGAAAGGATTACTTATGATAATTTGCATAAAACAAGATTGAGGAGGATTTATGTTTAAGTATAATAGCAAAAAAGGGATCAGAAGACAAACTTTAATTTAGTCTGACAGGAACAGGCAGCCAGTGAGGCCAGTGACATGTCACCTGCTGAAAGGTGAGAGGTAATACCAAATCTCTCCACCACTACCACCATCCTTTCTGGTTCCAGCTTGTCCCTAGCTTGTGCTAACCCACAAGACATACCCAGCATTCCTAATCCTTAAGCAGACAGGTTGAGGCTACCACAGTCACAGACTCACCCATCAGATACAGTCTTCACCACCACACTTCAACATATCTAACTTACAACTGACAGAGCTCCATCCCCTTAGAGATATCAAACTCATTAAAAATATTCTGCACAAATTTTACAAAACATATCTCCAACTTGTTCATGATAAAGTTACACGTTTTTCCGAAGAAGTTACCTGCAAATGAGGGTATTAACTTCAAGGAAATGTGCTCTTGCCTCGATCTGGCGTGTAGGAAATTATATCAACCAGCTGCCTTGTTTTTTTTTTCCTTGTAGCTACTTCTATTCACACCCTTAAATAAAGCGAAGGAATTAGTCTAAGGGTCTTCTTGCGCGAACACCTCCAAGTAAACCACAAATAACGCTCAACAAATACAGTTTAATGCGAGATGAATTGATGGACACCACCACAGCGCAGTAGGAAAAAAAATACAAAGAGCGACTTGACAAAATTCCTGAGCAATACATATTTCTTTCACAAATCAGACAAACCAAACTGCAAATATACGATAAATAGAAACACATCAGAATTCATAATAACTCATTATCATCAAAGAAGACCCCTGGAGTAATGAGGAAGCGACGCCTAACAGCTAGCCAGACACAGCCGCGCCCAGCAGCCACCACCCTGACGGATACTAATATGAAAACGCGCGCCAAAAATAAATGACAAACACTGAGCGGAAAAACACAAACAGACCAAGAACCAACAGAAAAATAGCCACTGAAGTCACACAAACTTCAAAATAAACATAACCCTTGAAGCTCAACTTTTGTATGGGGCTACAGGGGGTCACACAGGGGGTCACGGGAGGAAGGATGGTCAGGTGACATCCTTACCTGTAAACAGAGATCGAAGTCCTCGCACTCCAGACACCTCACCCTCAGCCCGTTGACATCCTCCTCGCAGTAATTACAGTGGTACTTCGCAAACGTATCTGCAAGACATAAAGAGCAATCATGCAGTCAGGGGAAGGGATGAATGTAACGGGTAATGGAGTATAGCAGGGTAGTGCCAAGGGGCCTCGCAGGACACGTCTCTCACCCGCCATTTTGCTTCAGTTCCCACGTGACGTCATCAACATTGCCAATATATACATTCACCACATTTTACACCACTCCCAACACTCACACCTCCCCCAGGCAGCCTACCTAATCTTAAACCCCAAGGACTCTCATAATCAAGGGTACTGTTTCACGGGAATGGGTAAGAGGAGGATATATAGAGGAAAATGTCCTTACTGTACGAGAGCAGGGACGCGGCTGAGCCTCCCCGCTGCCTGGCGTACGACTACTGGGTCACGGCCATAGATGCTTGTTTTTCGCTTTTTCGGAAATATACAGCAATTTATACCTTCCCCCGAGCATCCTAGAGCACTTCGCAGTCTACTATTCATAGCTATTGCAGTGTACGTCAGTGAAATAACAGCAAATCCACACACCTATTACAATTAAATGTCCCACACCCTAAGGGGATATGTAAGATCTATCTTACTGTTTTTATCCCGTTACTCATTATATTATACACTACATATAGTTTTCATCTCATATAGTCAGGCCTATGCATCTCCCTAGGCCTACCGGGAGGCTGTGGGTGTACACGACAACGGTTTTGGAGGCGTCACCAAATTGTCAAGTCCCGGCAGCAATATTGATTGGGGAGGTGAAGGAAGGAGCGGGGCCAGTCCAAGGCTCGCAGCTTAAATATTAACCAATCTTAGCGTTGTTTTAAGGGGTTTTCCTTCATGTAAATACTGGACAAGTATGCATTAATCGTCAAATACATATAAGCTCGCTGTATATTACGATAGGTGGAGAAAAAAGAAAAGCCCGAGTAACGGGAGAGGCTAGCGGTAAATAATCATCATCATCATCATGCCATTATGCTTCTACTGCCAAGGAGAGAATGGTAACAGTAGAAATATATTATAAGGTAATAGTACGTTCATACATTGGCTAGTAATAGAAGTACTTACGCATAGAAGGTAGTTAAAAACGCATATACTAACAATACCAAGTAATACTTGCTACAAGCATTAGTGTTGGTAGAATGATAGAGAAGATAGAATAGGTTATATAAAATTGTTATAAAGACACGTATAGCGTAGATAAAGTAGTCGTATTTAATATGTTTTTTTACTTGTATGTATAGAAGTATATATGGTGAAGTTGTTATTACATGTTATGCTTCTATGGTGGATAGTTGTAATTATCTATATATGAGTTTCTAGTAGTAGTTGTAGTGGTCATATGCAGAGCAGCTATATAGTGGTAATTATATATGATACCTACATGTTGTTGTACTACAATAAAGACCATTCATATGGTGCTTCCTTAGTTTCCTCTAAAGACGCGCTTACTCATAAGTGTTGACTCAGATTTCTGAGCAGGATTAAGTCTGTATTACAAAATCTACAGCATCTTATGAGCTCTAAGCATTTTTACTTTTTGAGCTCTTCAAATATGTGTTGCTACTTTCTATTTTTCACCACTCACCAGGTCGGTAAAATGAACTTCACTTGTACTGTACATAAAATGAAACATTAGGTATAAGTTTGTAGACAGGGGAAGAAGAGGTAACTCAACCCTTTTAGTTGCAATGTTTAACAAGTCATACATGCAGCCTTTAATGAGTACTTACAAGAAAATAAAGGATTAAGAACAAATAAATCTGAAATTTCTACCCAATTTAAAGACTAGAAAAGTAAATGTGTCTCAGAATTGTTAATAACTAAGGAAAAATGTACCAAATGGTTGATAATCCTATAACATAAGTAATATGTATGATGGATAGGCCACATTTTTTTTGTCTTAAGATACACTTTTTCAATTGAGTTTGAGAATATTCATTCATTAATTAGGAACACTACAAGAAGCCTTCCTAAATTTAGAGTATTGCATACAGGCCTGGTCACCCCACTATAGGCAGGATATCAACATGTTAGAAGCAGTTCAGAGAAGAGCAACTAGGATGATACCAGCATTAAAGCGCCTGGAGTATAGAGATAGATTAAAGGAATTAAACATGTTTTCATTTGAGAGGAGATGTATAAGAGGGGATATGATAGAGTTATTTAAAATGTTCTCAGATACAAACTACATAGATGCGAGATCTTTCTTTACCTTAGAGGAGGAAATAGGACTAGAAATCATGGCAGGAAGATTAGAAAGCAAGGCTGCAGGTTAGATATAAGAAAATATTTCTTTAGTCATATGGTGGTAGACTTCTGGAATGCATTGCCAGAGACGGTTGTAAATAGCACTAGTTTGACAATGTTTAAAAACAGATTAGATAAGCACTTAAATTTATTAGATTTATAATTATGTATAGCACTGCATGATAGTTTTTATAAGAAATTTACTATAGTTAAACAAGACATGATCCCCATGTATGGGGACCACAAATTGTAGAGGATTTTGCTGCAGGACTTAGCCCTGTTAATGGGCCAAATATTTAAAATTAGTATATAATGTATTGTGTACTTGTAAGTGTATCTTTAAGTACTGATGACGAGGTCGCTGTGCGACTGATACAGGATAACCTAGATGGGCCCTGGTGGCCCTTTGTTATCCTATTATTTATGTTATGTTATGTTATATGTAAAACACTGGATAATACTTGATCATGATTGAGGGTGAAAATCTTTGACTCTTGCCATAATCTGCAAAAGTTAATACCAGTCATTCTTGTTTTTGTTTTTTTTCTCATCACCATGCCTTTCCTACTCCCCTCCAGGAATCACTGCTTGGTAAGGCATCGTGTTTGGATGGTAATAAAAAAGCATCCGATAACTATAAAATATCTTTATTTCTTAAATATTTGCTATTATTATGTAAGATTTCAGAAAAAAAGTGACTACCATCTATTGCGGGTAATTACAAAGTGGCAAGACCAATGCTTGTTCATCTTACAAATGGCTCACAGTAATTCAGCAACAGTGACGTCTAGTGTAGCTCACTGCTCCTCTATCCACAGCAATTAACAAGAAAAGGCACTTGATATAATTTCTGCACTGTCACAAAGAGACGTCCTAACTAAGGAAAATAATGATAATAATCTTTACCATATATTTAAACAAAAGGAAATTATGTATGTTTTATGGAACCAAAGCATTTTTTTTTTTTTTTTTTTTTTTTGTGTGTGTGTAATACACATTAAGCTGACAAAGGTAATCTGTTTGACTAGGCTCCACTACAAAACCTCCCTCGGCATCCTGCCACATGGCCTGAGAGCTTCCAGCAAAGCTCACCGGGCATGGCGAGGCCTTAAGGGGATGAAACTTGGATGAAAGTTGAATATTTCATTTTAGCCAACCTTCATATCAGTTTACAGATTTTCCTTTACACAGAAGATATGGAGAGAGAGAGAGAGAGAGAGAGAGAGAGAGAGAGAGAGAGAGAGAGAGAGAGAGAGAGAGAGAGAGAGAGAGAGAGAGAGAGAGAGAGAAAGGCAATTTTATACAGCAAGCTACATATTTTACACTGTCTAGAATACAACAGCGCATACAAAGGCAGGTCTTTACAGAGTTACACCAGCTCATCCTCCATTCATGATAACAAAGGCACAGAATCTCAATGGGCAGTCACAGTCAACTGGTAAGCATCACACAAACTCCTCCACTCGGCTCAGCTCTTCTGAGGGCAGCCAGTCACTCAAGACATGGAAGATGTCCAACAACAAATAGTGTGACCCTCCCACTAGCATGGACAGTTTGATAGAGCAACATGGTGTCCATGAACCAGGTCTGGTAATGTAACTTACTCCATTCTCTCAAGGGATAATGATATGCTTGCTTAAACCTTGTTCACACCTCCAATCTTTGTCTTATCTAAAAAATAATTACGTATGCAGGAGTTCAAATGTGATATTAAAAAAGATTTTGTTATGTTGAAAGCCTTCTTATTCTGCATCAACAAGTCCTTCAATTTGTTATACTAAAATTTGGTGCAAAAATCTTAAGATATTATGCCTCACGAATTCTCCAAGAAAATCTGGTGTTAAGAATTTAGTGAGAATACTACTGAACAATATAATTTAGGTACATGATATACAGATACAGCCATACAGTACATTGGTGAACACCTCATCATCAACACACGAACCTGATTCTTATTTGAGAGTTACACAACCCCACCAAATGAAAATACCAACCCAACCAAGGAAAAAAAACTGAAAATAAATTTTCATCCCAAGAAGATAAACAAAGTAGCAAATCCATCCCAAGAAAACAGACTGGAACAAACAAATCCAGCCCAAGAAGACATAATACAATTGAGTCCGAGTCCTTGTCACCAGAGTGAGGGTTTCCCACCACACCACCACCCACCACACCACACCAGGGGAGCAGTGGGGGTGAACCAGCTAAGGCACTACAGATTACTCTGGTGCTGTGGCAGAGTCACCACCTGACACCTGAGCAGGCCTTGTCATCCCCCGGCAATAGCTCAACACCAAGATCAAGACCTCAGCACCAAGGTTGGGGTTCCTCTCCACTGATGATGTATGAGGTACTACACTTACTCTTCTCACCTTTTAAAGCTTAAGATTAATAGGATTTGACCTTTATGAAACCACTTACTTCCACCTCATGGTACTATTTGTTCTATATGGCTAAATGCTTGTAACTCATGTTCACAGTAAAGTCACTTAATAATATATGAACAAAACACTGAAAATTAACTAAATCCTGAATATCACACTTAGATCTAAGGGAGAGTGATTCATTTTTAGTTTTCACTGCAGTAATGGTGAGTTTAATATTTTTTTTACTTTTTCAAATTATGAGCAAGACACTGGTTTTATAAATACTTTACTACATGAATTTTGAGAACCATAGAAGTTGTATTTTCTAGTGAATACTCCATTTTGAAATGTTGTTTTATTATTGACCGAATCCAACATCCCCATTATGGTACTTAGCTCGGAACATTACTTTTTCCACTCAAAACAATACAAAAATCATCATGAAAACAATTCTAAGTATAGAAAAGTAACCAATATTCCAGTGCTGAAAACATATATGACTACTCAGAGATTGGGTGTGAGCAGGCAACACAACACTGACACATACCAACAACACCTACACCTACTAACAACAATTAGTCCAAAGATTATGTACACTTGTCATTCTACAAGTGGCTTCACTTCTCCCTTTGGTGTACTAAGTATGGCTATTCCTCCACACCACCAGTGTGGCACTGCACAGTTTAAATACTGAATGACAGACACAGGACAGAAGCATAACTGGCCTCAGCCAAAGACATTTCAGGCTTGGACACACAACTTTTACACTAAGCCAATCAGCAGCAACTACATGGTTTCCTTCTTAAGACAGTGGTACCTGCACAAAGGCAAATGGATATGAAAATACATGGATAATGCAAAGCTTAGACAACTGGGGCAAAACACACAAATACAATTCACTAATTTTACCATTTTGTGGTTGAGGTTTAAGATGGGGCCACCGGCCGGGTGTGTCAGGGACAGCCCCTCACACCAACACACACGCACACTGAGCAGTGCGGCACTCTGACGTGCAGCGCTGCTGTGACGTGACACCGAATCTGGGCCTTCACACACATCTGAGACTCATGCGTAGGAAACACACTTTGGGTGACCTTCCCAGTGTCTCAACTGGAATCATCCAAACTGGCTTTGAGGAAGACTACCTACATGCCTCTCTCAGGTGTGAGCCAGCATCCCTGCGGCCCGGGAAAGGAGCACCCCGCCCTAGCCAGGCCTCTCCACCAGCAGTGCCAGCAGCTGGTGTGGTTCATAACTCTTGACTGAACAGTGATTCATCCAATGAATAATTTCAAGGGAGGGTTAAGCAACATATCAGGTGCCTTGCTGTCTTGCTTAAGTACTTGGTAAGCAGTGCTATTGGGAAGAGACAAAGTTGTGCTTGATTCTAGTTGCAAGCACACCAATACCACCACTTTCAAGCCGCCTTGGTCACTGCTGTGTGGCAAAGACTGGGTACTGTAACAAGACCTTAGCATGCTCAGGGAAGTGAGCAAGCTGCATATAACAGCTAACACAAAGTCCAAACAGTTTATACATCCCCCTACTTGGCCTGCAAGACTACATATATAGCCCTGCTTGTGGACCATCCCAGGTAATTCCCTGGATTACACTTTGACTGGGTAACACAGTCCAAGCCAGGGTGGGACTGCTGACAGTGGGCACAGCACATCAGAGGTTGGAGGTGCTTCTATTTTGAGAGCTTACTGATGACACGAATAAGGGCCCCATTCTCATCCTTCAGTCGCTGGTTCTCCTGCTTCATCAACTGGAAGTAAATGCAAAATATATCATACAAAATCTGTGGTGCAGAAAAGTGTTATGTGTCACCTCTGGAGAATTCAAGGGGATGGCAGTTATACTGTCTTGTGGAAATAAAATTGTCTTACCTCACTATTCCTACAGTAATTGACATTGTGAACTGTGGGACTGTGTGTACTAGACTTTCATGATATAAGGGCATTGTTTATTAGCACATGGATGTCCTACTAAGGACCAGTTACACTGAGAAAGGAAGTAGTATACAGTAAGATGAACATTAATGACAGTAAAATTAGCAGAAGTGAAGGTAGTGACAGTAATGGTAATCAGAATACAAGAAAGCATAGTCCAGAAATTGCATGCAGAAGAGTGAGTATGATGGAATCAAAGTGTTGAAATAAATTTCATGCTACAAATAGTTTGAAAGGAAATATGAAGATTAAAGTGTAGTGAAAGATAGAGAAATAAAGCCAAGATACAGTTCTCTAAAAAGCTCAAAATTAATTTGTAAGATGAACACTGCTGTATATTTATTGTGTCCATTTTATTTAACTTTACTCAGAGTTCTTATTTAACACAGACTTTAAGTTAAATGAACAACAACAGTCAATATTGAACCATGTCTCTGTAACATCATGGACATGTACTGATGAAGATACAGTGGATGAATGAAGAGTGAATCAGCTGCTGCCACTTGCCTGCACGCTGCTGCCAAAGCAATCTTTCACCACACATTTGCCAAACGCAGCTAATTTCTCAACTGCCTACCATATCAACTCTTTCTTTGGTCATATTTAAGATGCAGCACATTCATTGTCAGGGTGATTTTCATACTGACTTTTATATTAGAGAAGATGATCTGTAGTGGACAGTAAATGGAGTGCCATGTATCGGGTGTGTTCCAACTAAGGAGCAAAAAAAAAAGACTGACTAGACTAACTTAGTTTGGATGCACCTTGCAACATGGACACCTCAGATGTGTAGGAAACCAATGATATTCTAGACATTTGACAGATAGCAGTTAAAAATTAACAATTTGCTGTGCCTCTGGCAATTGTACAAGAGGAAGATGGCAGTTTGGCAGCAATGTGATGGACAAGAGGGTCATGGAAAGCAACACAACCTCCTGCACACTAGATCTGCCACTCTGCCACTCAGATCACAGCGGGGGTCCTGAGCCAGGCAGCACACATGCTCAGGCAGTGTGGTCATGCTGGTGGCGCCACACACACAAGGTCACACTAGCTGTATAGTGACCTCAGCTACCCTTGTTTACCTATTTGCTCAAGGTGGCCAAGTTACTCATGCCTGACGTGGCTGAATTGGTCAATTTGGACACCACGCGAGTCAAGGCTCTGTTTTCAGCCTTCAATTTCTCATTTTCAGCCTTAAGTTTTTGCAATTGCTGTAAGAGAGGAAGTTTCAGTTCAGACAAGAAGTTGAAAAAAAAAGCTCAAGTTGATGGTTAATCTGACCATTAGTAGTTCCTGTCAGCCATGCTTTCTTAAAGAGTGATGCTGGAAAAGTTATTCTTCTCAAGCATTCCAGAAATATAAGCATTATGGTCTCAAAATTAAGTGCTTAACTGTTCATGCAGAAGCTTTGGTTTACATTCAGCATCGTTAGCACCCTGAATTGAACATTTTAGAGGAATACAAGGTTTCATGAAAAAGCTTTGGCATCAACATCCACTGAGAGGAAAAGGGAAAACATTTAAGCTCACTTTTAAGAAGTCTGACATAAAATACATAAACACTAAAAGGTTTTTGACTACTGCAACCAGCACATGAATAAAATGAAGCCCAATCCCCAATAGACATTACTCTCTGCATCTAAAAGCTGCACTGCAGGTGAGGGAGGCACAGTCACAGCCGTAAGTCCATTAAACTGCCACACTAACTTCCACTCTGTTTTATGTTCCTCTCAACTTTCATGTCCAGCAATCTCCTTAATTTGTCAATTATAAGGTTGTAAAATATTATCAGCAGACCTTAGGACTGAAACAAAGTAGAAATGAGTGTGGTAGATTGATTGATTTCTGGTCATAATCTTGCAGTGTGTCAGGCACTAAAGAGCACCTGCTGCCTATTGCCAACATACAGCTCTTGCTCATTTGCTACTCAGGTGAAAGAACTCAAGAAATACAGTAACATAAACAGAGGCAGTGAAAATGTGTTGATAAGTAGCTTGTCATGTAAACAAAAATATGTCAGAAAAACAAAATACCAAAGGTGCCTTCACACAGCAGGGCAATATAAATCAATGAAAATAAAGTCTAACTCAAGAAGCATTTTGGTTATGATAAAAAATGTTACTCAGAACTAATTACTTTCAAAATACAAGAAGTATCTTAGCACTCAGGTATTGTTGGGAACTCAAGAAGAAACTAACAAACTGAATACAAAAATAGTACGTGTGGTGCACTATTTCTCTTTCACCTCATTACTCCACCATCTGCTGCCACTCTTCCACTTTTTACAACAAGTCCCTTCATCTGACTGCCAGTTTCTCTCATCCACAGAACAACAAAAGCTTGGAAACTCAATGTTGAACCAGAATAGTGCTTGGAGTGCCACAACAAGACCAAGGCATTACATAGCATCACACAAGGCCACATCCCAATATACACTGCCTCTTCAGTGTTATGTGGCAGGATCTTCACCAGACACTATCATTATTTCATGGAACATATGTATAATTTCACCTCAGGTAGCTGGCCAAGCAACACAACTATAAGCACCTGTCAGTATATTTTCCCTCAATATTTCATCTGTCGATCTAATGACTGTTACTGAGAGGACTCCTGTTCTTGTATGTATGCTCTAATCCTCTCATCCCTTTCAATGGTCTAACAGTATTCTTTGGTCTGATAACACTATGAAGCTATCCATACATTTCTTCCTGAGACTAATTAAAGAATATTATGATCATCTCTATCATTCACTCTTAACCTTCACAACAATCTTCTGACATCAAATTTAACAAGCTTCCATTATACAATCATAATAAACTCTGCTTGTTGTATCACACCACATTAGGCAATTCAGGTTTTGCATCCTTACTGAGGCAATGAGACAATGATAACAATGACTACACAGATTTCTAACCTCTTTGATATTAAGTTTCATGGTCAAAATCTAAAAAAATGCTTCAAGTAAAAGCCTCCTTATTAGTGTGTGTGTGTGTGTGTGTGTGTGTGTGTGTGTGTGTGTGTGTGTGTGTGTGTGTGTGTGTGTGTGTGTGTGTGTGTGTGTGTGTGTGTGTGTGTATTTACCTAGTTGTAGTTTTACAGGGCCTGGGCCTTATGCTCGTGTGGCCCCGTCTCCATATCTACACTTATCCAATCTTACTTTAAAAGTATGCACACTCGTTGCAGACACTACTTCTTCATTTAAACTGTTCCACGTCTCAATACATCTTTGCGGGAAACTATATCTTTTAACATCTCTCAGACATCTTCCTTTTCTCAGCTTTTTACTATGCGATCTTGTGCTTCGGATGTCAGGTTCAGTTTCTTATTATCCACTTGGTCCATTCCGTTGATCAATTCATAAACTTGTATCAGGTCTCCTCTCTCCCTTCTTTGTTCCAGGGTTGGTAGATCCATAGCCTTTAGTCTCTCCTCATATGTCATCCCTTCAAATTCTGGAATCATTCTTGTAGCCATTTTTTGTAGTCTCCAATTTCCTTATGTGTTTCTTTTTATGAGGGGTCCACACTACTCCTGCATATTCCAATCTGGGTCTTATTATAGTACTTATCAATTTCTTCATCATTTCTTTGTCCATGTAGTGAAATGCTATTCCAATATTCCTTAGCAAATTATATGTTTCTCTAAAAATTCTATCAATATGGCTTACTGGTTGATTGTTTTCTTCCATTGTCACTCATAAGTCCTTTTCCTTTTTGACTTTCTCCAGTTCTACTCCATCTCCCATCTTATAGATTCCCACAGGTCGTCTTTCACTCTTTCCCATTTCCATGACGTGGCTTTTGTTCATATTGAATTCCATTTCTTTCTTTTTACTCCATTCCCAGATCTTATTTAGGTCTTCTGTGAGTGTGTGTGTGTGTGAGTGTGTCTTTTGTATGTGTACAGAATTGCTTACCTTGAGTTCCTCCTCCATCTCGGACAGCTTGCGCTCCAGGGCCTTCTTCTCCCTCTTCTCAGACTCTGCTAACGCCAGGCGTGTGTTGAGCTGTTAGGAAGATCAGATGTTGCGGTAATGCAGACAGACACACAGGATAGAAGAAACAATTCAAACTAATACTTAGGGTGTGGTACTGTTATTCTAGACACTGATACACAAAGGAATATTCAGAAAAAAGATCAAATGCATAAAGGCATGTCACAGTATTCTAACTTTGGACATGTAAAAATGTAAAAAAGATAAACTCAAAGAAGAGCTCATAAGATGCAAAACTAATGACAAGAGACACAGGTATGAAAAGGCATACATAACATACAATACAAACAGAGAAAAAAAAAGGAAAGGTAAAAGACAAAATGGCAAAATCAGTCACACAAAACAGATGTATGGACAGAAAAACATAAAACCACTGAATTCAAAAAGAGAGAAAAAGAGCAAGAAAAGACACAACTTAAGACAAGACACAAATGATGTAAACACACACACACACACACACAAAGATTGCGAACTACTCCAGGAAGACTTGGACAGAATATGGAAATGGAGCTGTACATGGCAAATGGAGTTCAACACGACAAAATGCAAGAAATTAGAGTTTGGCAAGAGTGAAAGAAGAATCAGGAGTATGTACAAGATAGGAAATGAAGACATAAAAACCAGTCATGAAGAAAAAGACCTTGGGGTGACAATTACCAATGACCTATCGCCAGAGAGACATATAAACAAAATAATTGGAGAAGTATTGAACTTATTGAGGAACATAAGAGTGGCGTTCGTATATTTAGATGAAGAAATGATGAAGAAAATAATTACTGCAATGATAAGACCAAGGCTTGAATATGCAACAATACAGTGGGCTCCGAACTTAAAGAAACACATCAGGAAACTAGAGAAAGTACAGAGGGCTGCAACAAAAATGGTGCCTGACTTAAGAGATTTGACTTATGAAGACAGACTGAACAGAATGCAACTTCCGACCCTGGAAAACAGAAGAGAATTCAAAAAGAGAGAAAAAGAGCAAGAAAAGACACAACTTAAGACAAGACACAAATGATGTAAACACACACACACACACACACACACACAAAGATTGCGAACTACTCCAGGAAGACTTGGACAGAATATGGAAATGGAGCTGTACATGGCAAATGGAGTTCAACACGACAAAATGCAAGAAATTAGAGTTTGGCAAGAGTGAAAGAAGAATCAGGAGTATGTACAAGATAGGAAATGAAGACATAAAAATAATTACTGCAATGATAAGACCAAGGCTTGAATATGCAACAATACAGTGGGCTCCGAACTTAAAGAAACACATCAGGAAACTAGAGAAAGTACAGAGGGCTGCAACAAAAATGGTGCCTGACTTAAGAGATTTGACTTATGAAGACAGACTGAACAGAAGAGAAAGGGGAGACCTGATAGCAATATACAGAGTGATGATTGGCATGGAAAAAATGGATAGGGAAGATCTGTGTATGTGGAATGAAAGAATGTCGAGAGGGCATGGGAAAAAACTAAAAATGGCCACTTATAGTAGAGATGTGAAAAAATATAGCTTCCCTCATAGAAGGGTGGAAGCATGGAATAGTTTAGACGTGGAAGTGGTCAACACAAGGAATATTCATGATTTTAAGAAAAAGCTGGACATTAGTAGATAAGGAGACGGGACAGTACGAGCATAGCTCTTTTCCCGTATGTTACAATTAGGTAAATACACACACACACACACACACACACACACACACACACACACACACACACACACACACACACACACACACACACATACAGTTACCTTCACCTATGGAGGAAAATGATTAAGTGCAAAAGAAGAAAATACATACATACCTTCTTTGTGCTGAGATCAATGCTTTCCCTGGATTGCCGAAGTTCATTCTCTATCCCTCTAAGTCTCTCATTGACTCTGTGTGTCTCAGTCAACTGTTCCTCATATAACTGTGGGCAAAAGGCACATGAGAATCTTGAATACTACGCTACAGGCCCTTTCTAGACCTCCAGTAATTGGATCTGTGCATGTACACTATAGCATGGGAATATGTTGAGATGAATAACTCAACAGTTTTTCATACACATATTTCTCTTTAACATCAAACTACACAATTTTACACTAAATTCTTCAGGACTGAGGGAAATTTTGCATAAAACTCATTAGGCCTGAGGAAGAGATGTGCTGGTGGCCCAAACACCCAA
The DNA here is from genome assembly GCF_017591435.1 of Portunus trituberculatus. Classification (NCBI taxonomy): domain Eukaryota; kingdom Metazoa; phylum Arthropoda; class Malacostraca; order Decapoda; family Portunidae; genus Portunus; species Portunus trituberculatus. The sequence goes on from NC_059284.1 coordinate 1,229,445, forward strand.
CCACTATGCCATTTTCACATCCTTTACCTTCTTGTAGTCGATGTCTCCATTCTCTGGACCCACCGAGGAAGACCTGGAAGTGGCTCGGCTGCTGAGTGTCGAGCCAAGGGAAGTTGTGGAGCCACGAGCTGCATCTCCTTTCTCACTGACAGACTGTGGGGAGGGAAGACTGGTTAACTGACTGATTGTTTTGTAGTTCAGGAGCAAAGCACACAATGGAGCTAAAAAGTACTGATTTGTGTAGAGTAAAAGTGACAAAGTATTAAGAAAAGAAGAAATTTTATATCTTTAAGAGGTATGACTGAGAATGAAAGGCTGATTAACTGACTGACTTTGTAATTCTGAAGCAAAACACAAATTAAAAATGAGACGGAGTAGGACAGAAAAGAAGGAAGATAATGTATATCTGTAGAAACATAAATGAGAATGAGTAATACCTCTTGACATTCCTCACCTACATATTCCCTGTGATATGATGTGTGAATTTCAAGGCAGTGATATGATAAGAGGAGAGAGAGTTCAATGAACATGATATCTGTAAAATCATTAACCAACCTACCAATCCCACTGCACAACTCTTGCCTTCCTACACACAAAAACAACCGAAATATTTTGCTTCTCACCACAATTATTTTCAAAGGTCACAAAGATGATTAGTCATGTTCCAAAGAGTTTATATCCTGTTAATAATGTGGAAATCTTGTTATTGTTTCACTAAATCCATAAAAAAATTGCCTCTAAAATCAATGTACATTCAACTAGAGCCTTCTGAATGTAGTGGAGGTGTGATGGAGGCATTTCTGAATAATGCTCCTAACAACAATAATACTCAACTAACATGATCAGTACAATAAAAAGTCCTTGTCACTTAAAATGTCACATATCACCATTTTGCAATACAATAACTAGTCACCCAAACATAAGAGGCATGAGGTAATGACACAGCAGAAATACAATATCTGATACACAATATGGAAGACTTTTCAAGGATGGTATTACTGGTCAGTATAATCATTTCAGTATTCTTGTATCCCTGTGTCCTCCAAGCATCTCAAGGCCTTAATACTGTGTTCCAATGGTGTGCCTTTACCTTCTCATACAAAACCACTCCACATTCCTATACCTCTCTAATAATGTGTCTGTCTATTTACCTGTTTGACTTGTTATGTGTTCTGATAATTGCTGGTATCCTTGATTTTCCGTGTGTGTGTGTGTGTGTGTGTGTGTGTGTGTGTGTGTGTGTGTGTGTGTGTGTGTGTGTGTGTGTGTGTGTGTGTGTGTGTGTGTGTGTGTGTGAGCTCCCTTACCACTTAAGCATATTCCCACCACTTAAGACATTCAATTTGACACAAAAGGGTTCTCTCTCTCTCTCTCTCTCTCTCTCTCTCTCTCTCTCTCTCTCTCTCACTTATAGGTGAGAGAGAGAGGTCCTTATAGGCTAATTATCCTTATAGGTAATTTAGTGTAATGTTTATATAAGTTGGCATGGTGGTAACATTCCTGATTATCTGTGTGTTAATCAGAAATAGTGTGTGTGTGTATGTATGTGTGTGTGTGTGTGTGTGTGTGTGTGTGTGTGTGTGTGTGTGTGTGTGTGTGTGTGTGTGTGTGTGTGTGTGTGTGTGTGTGTGTGTGTGTCTACCTCCAACAAATGTCAATGGTTCATCATCACTAATTAAAACATCATCACCTCATACAACCACCACCGCCACCACCATTACTTCAATACGTCACTCTCATACTGCTTGAACATCATCGCATCATTATATACTCACACTGCCAAACCAGGAAAATGCATCACCATCACCACGCCTTAATAAGAGCACCACCAGCACTTCACAACCACCACCACCACCACAAAACAACAGGACGCATCACCACGCATTCACCATTGACACCAACACCAAACACGACCTGTATCACTGTCATCACCACTCCATCACCATCTCACAAGACGCTCCCATCATCAACAGGAAACAAATCAACACCACATCACAACTGTCACCGCCAGATATTGACATCACTGCACCACATGACCATCACCAACTCATTACCTTTTTATAATCTCTTCGAGTCATGGTGGGTTAGCGCTGAGGGCTTCTCTACGGAACCCTCTTATCTATGTGGGAGTCACGGTGCCTGTGGCTTGGCACTCACCAGGCACAAGGGGAGGAGGGGTAGGCACTTCACCTGCAATCACTGACAGGTGGCACCGCGGTGACCTCTGATAAAACCCCAAATATTGTGTGTAGGGGTGATACGGGACGCTACGCACACAATTTAGGCGGTAGTGGGCGTGGTGCAGGCGTGGGTAGGGTGAGTAGGTATGGGTAAGGGCAGGAAGGGCAGGTGTGTATGACAGGTGTGCGCGCAGTGTAGCAACCACCACCCGCACACGGCACAGGATACCTCACCACCACCAGCAACCCGCGCTCAGGCCTTGGCGCCACCACACAGCTTTCTCCACCGCTACTACTGCCGCGCCGCACTCCCTGCCATCAGTCACCAAGCGCGGCGGGAGACGCATCCACGCCCACCACCCTGCTCACCCTAGCACCACCACACGCACGCACAGGACACGCGAAGTTTTAAGTCCGCAGTCTCAGTCCAAACCTAACGCTATGCTCACTTCTCGCTTACTGCCACTTCACTCCAGCGTCCTGCCCTCCTCCACCTCCTCCTCCCCCTCCTCCCATCAGTCCCGCTACGACCCAAGGCACTCTCGCCCACACACACGCTGCTGCCACCGCCACCACCACCACTGCCGTGACCCCAACACTACTTCCTAAAGCCCCAAGCAAAATCCATGAAATACGTAGCCCGTCTGTCTGTCTGTCGGTCGGTCTGCTCTCTCTCTCTCTCTCTCTCTCTGAGCCACCTACACAAACACTTCTCGGCACACATGATCCTATTTGCTCCCTTCCGCTCTAAGTATCTCTCTCCTTATCGAGTGTACAGCGAGGCGTGACTACACACCCCTGCTAAACACTGCCCCGCTGCACCACAAACACCGCACCGAGGAATTATCCACAATGTAAACACACTTGCTTCACTCTCCAAGGCGCATAACCAAACGCAAAACTAGACTATATAACCTAACCTAATATAACACTACTGCTAACCTTGGCTGGCCCTCTTTCCTACATAAAAAAAAATAAAAAAAAACCACTAAAGCAAATTCACTTTATCCAACGTTATTCCTAACCTAACCTAACCTAACCCAGAGAATAGCATTGTTCCTAACTTAACCTAACCTAACACAACCCAAACTAACCCCAACACTACCTCTATTCCCTACACCATCACCTCTCAATCTCCATTACACACATACACTCACCCCTCACCCCTCCACCTAACCCAACCCGCATGCACGACACCTACCCAGTGCCACCCCCACACCCACAGCTACACTCACACCGCACACCTGACGCAATAACATGATCGGCAGTGACCTGATTGAGGCTGGGGGCAACATCCTTGACACCTGGGGCCATCTGTTGCTGTGCAGGGGTGTAGGGTGTGTTGGAGGATGTAGTGGGTAGCGTTGGTTGGTGAAGACAAGATAATAAAGCTATGGGGAAGAAGATTTATCGGTATCGGTGTATTTTGGGTGTAGTGAATTGTAAAAGTGATGTGCAGTGATGTAGGAGAGTGTATGGAAGGATGAATATGTGAGTGGGAGTATGGGGGTGTAAAAGGCAAGGAAAAGGATGAGGAGACGAGTTGAGTTGTGGCAAGGTGTGAGGAGACGTGTTGGGATGTAGTAAAGGTGTAATATGTAAGATGTAAAATGGTGTAGACGTTATGGTAAAGGTGTAACAGACGAGAGGAAACGCAGACAGCATACGTGGTGAGGTGAAGATAAAAAGAGACATGGATTATACAAAAAGGTATGAGAGAGGCATACGGTGAGGGAGAAGTGTAACAGTGAAAAAAAAGTCATGAGAGAAAAGACATGGAAGGATGTAAAATGTGTATCTAAAAATATAGGAAGACATGGAAGCTCCGACTTGAAACAATGAAAAAGAAGTCGAAGGTGTAACACAAGTAAAAGAGCAGAAAAAGACACGTACTTTGGTTCTTATTTGTTTTCCATTTTAAGATTAAGAGATTCTGTGGTTCATGTATCTCTAACTTGTGTGATGATACTGTTGCTTACCTATCCATCCATCTTTGGCTATAAGAACACTTGATTTATAACGGTATCTATTTACCTACCACCCTATCTATCTCCGAGACGTGTGATGAGGCATGCAGGTGCGTGCGTGCATGCTCGGTGCCGTGGTGTGGCGACGTGTGGTGTGGCGTGGCGCTGCAACCCCACACCGTCACCAACACCGGTCAGACAGGCGGGCAAGATATCCCACGGTGCCCAGACCCTCCCTGTCATCACCAATATCAGGGTCTTGTAACCTTCACGACTCGGAACCTCCCCGGTCTGTCCCTGCCACTTTCTGTCCCCTACTACACCCTTCCCCTTGTCCCTACTACCCTCCTGACTCCTACTGGTATACTGCACCACTCTACTCTTTCCCTACCCAACCCAACCCAATCCCTCCCATCCCAGTAGTACATGACATGCATCTATTCTATTTTTCTCTTCCTTCTATTCGTGCTGAGAAGGGAGGGAAATAAAAAATGGGAAGGTAATAGCAAGGAATAAATGTGTTTTTTTTCCTTTAATAAGCGTTAAAATTGTCTTAGCCTTTCTTTACCTGTGCTTTCAATCATTCTAATTAATGTTCATACCTGTCTTCATCTTAGTTACTTTTCATTAATCTCGTTCCCCGTCATTTCTAGATAGAAAGATTCTACTACTACTTCTACTACTACTACTACTACTACTACTACTACTGCCAGTGCTACTATTACTACTGTTGCTGTTACTGCTACTGTACTACACCTGGCCAGAGCTTTACCTGATAAGAGGAATATTACCTGGCCACTTTATCTCCATTAGTAACGTGAGAACTTTCAAGACAACCACCTGACCGTGTGTGTGTGTGTGTGTGTGTGTGTGTGTGTGTGTGTGTGTGTGTGTGTGTGTGTGTGTGTGTGTGTGTGTGTGTGTGTGTGTGTGTCAGACAGACAGACAAAAGCTTTCACAACCCTTCCCTCCTACACGTTGACACGCACACGCACGCACGCACGCAAGCGCGCGCGCATACACACACACACACACACACACACACACACAAACCACTTCCGGGTGTACAAACATTACGTACATACAATTGGAAAAGGAAAAGGAAAAGAAAAAAAAAAAAAAAAAAAAAAAAAAAAAAAAAAAAAAAGCTGGTGCGGTCTCTTCCTGTCACGCTCTCTCTCTCTCTCTCTCTCTCTCTCTCTCTCTCTCTCTGATTTAAAGGAAAGGAAAAATGAAGTGGGAGGATAATGCATTGAAGCAAGACAAGAGGAGGAGGAGGAGGAGGAGGAGGAGGAGGAGGAGGAGGAGGAGGAGGAGGAGGAGGAGGAGGAGGAGGAGGAGGAGGAGGAGGAGGAGGAGGAGGAGGAGGAGGAGGAGGAGGTCATCCATCTCACCTTATTTGGCACTCCCTACACCTTCCTACACCCTGTCCATTGGTGGTGGCGGTGGCGGTGGTGGTGGTGGTGGTGGTGGTGGTAGCGACGCACGACACCATCACCATCACCACCACCACCACCACCACCACCACCACCTCCATCTCCACCTCCACCACCACCACCACCACCATCAGCACCAGCAGGAGGTCTATATCCCATCAACATTCATCACCATCACCACAAACACCATTACCAGAGAGAGAGAGAGAGAGAGAGAGAGAGAGAGAGAGAGAGAGAGAGAGAGAGAGAGAGAGACAGTGTCAAGGGTAGGGAGAAGAAAATGCCGAGAGAGAGAGAGAGAGAGAGAGAGAGAGAGAGAGAGAGAGAGAGAGAGAGAGAGAGAGAGAGAGAGAGAGAGAGAGAAAATAGGGGAAGAAATATATGGTTCTGGCAGAGGAGGAGGAGGAGGAGGAGGAGGAGGAGGAGGAGGAGGAGGAGGAGGAGGAGGAGGAGGAGGAGGAGGAGGAGGAGGAGGAGGAGGAGGCCGAAGTAAGTCAGTAATGAGAAACCAAAAGAAAAAAAGGATACAAGGAAGAAAGAGAAAAGAAAAAGAAAGAAAGGAGGGAAGGAAGAAAAGAAGAAAATGAATGAATGAATGAATGAATGAATGAAGGAAGGAAGGAAGGAAGGATGCGAAAAAAAAAAAATAAATAAACCAACATGAGAGTGAGAGTGAGAGGCGAGGGAGAGTGAGAAGGATTGGGAGAACCCTTCATAATACTTGGCCCATCACCAGGTGTAGGTCGAGGGTCACAAGAGGTCACCAGCTGCCACTAGAACCTGTCTAGTACACGTCCCCTCCTCTCATCCTTCCCCCATTCCCCCATCCTCTGCCCCCTACCCCCTAACCCCCCATTTCTCTTCCTCCATCACCATCACTACAACACTGCCTTCCTCATCACTCCCATCATTATCTTCCTTCCTGACACACTATCCGAGGAGGAGGAGGAGGAGGAGGAGGAAGGAACGAAGGAAAAGTTTCAGGGGCCATACTGTTAGAAGAAGAAGAAGAAGAAGAAGAAGAAGAAGAAGAAGAAGAAGAAGAAGAAGAAGAAGAAGAAGAAGAAGAAGAAGAAGAAGAAGAAGAAGAAGAAGAAGAAGAAGAAGAAGAAGAAGAAGAAGAAGAAGAAGAAGAAGAAGAAGAAGAAGAAGAAGAAGAAGAAGAAGAAGAAGAAGAAGAAGAAGAAGAAGAAGAAGAAGAAGAAGAAGAAGAAGAAGAAGAAGAAGAAGAAGAAGAAGAAGAAGAAGAAGAAGAAGAAGAAGAAGAAGAAGAAGAAGAAGAAGAAGAAGAAGAAGAAGAAGAAGAAGAAGAAGAAGAAGAAGAAGAAGAAGAAGAAGAAGAAGAAGAAGAAGAAGAAGAAGAAGAAGAAGAAGAAGAAGAAGAAGCTCTTAAGTTGATCCTAAGTAACTCCATCCCTGAACGGTCACACACACACACACACACACACACACACACACACACACACACACACACACACACACACACACACACACACACACACACACACACACACACACACACACACACACACACACACACACACACACACACACACACACACACACACACACACACACACACACACACAGAGAGAGAGAGAGAGAGAGAGAGAGAGAGAGAGAGAGAGAGAGAGAGAGAGAGAGAGAGAGAGAGAGAGAGAGAGAGAGAGAGAGAGAGTAGCAACACAAGCAAACATTCACCACCACACACTTCACAATTCACCACCATCAGTCTGAGTCACCACCAGCATCACCACCACGACCACGACCACGACCACCACCATCACTTACAATCATAACTAACAAGGATAAATCTGAGTGTCACTTCAAGTAAAATATAACTCTCTCTCTCTCTCTCTCTCTCTCTCTCTCTCTCTCTCTTACCTGGGTTCACCTTCACATACAAACATACGCACGCTTTGCTACTTGTCGCTCACACTTACCTGGAAAGAAGAAAATAGGTAATTAAAATAATGCAAAACACAAACAAGCAGATAATAATAATAATAATAATAATAATAATAATAATAATAATAATAATAATAATAATAATAATAATAATAATAATAATAATAATAATAATAATAATAATAGTAGTAGTAGTAGTAGTAGTAGTAGTAGTAGTAGTAGTAGTAGTAGTAGTAGTAGTACTACTACTACTACTACTACTACTACTACTACTACTACTACTACTACTACTACTACCAGTATTTACCACAAAAAGCACGATTAAGAAAGAAACAATCCCCCTACCAATAACGCACCGAATACTTTCATGACGCACGGGTGGGAATGACGAGAGGAGAGTAACAATAGCAGCCAGTCAGCACACGAGTAGCCTATGACGCCACGAGGGAGGGAGGGGTTAGGCGACGAGGCAGAAGGAATTAACAGACAGATTGACGTAAGTGTGATTGT
>NC_059284.1:1242445-1249945 GCF_017591435.1 Portunus trituberculatus
ATATACACCTGTACTCTCTCTCTCTCTCTCTCTCTCTCTCTCTCTCACCTGGTTCCGGAAATAATCTTTGACCAATGAGGCACCGATTTGTCTCGCCCTTAGCCAAATGCCCTTCTTACTTACAGAGCGACACCTTCCCCTTACAACCAAGCCTCATTTCACCTTCCCCTGCTTCCCCTCACCTTACTTCCTCACACCCCACTCCTCCCCTCACTCCTTTATACCGTGAAACCTTCCCCTCACTACCTCAACGTGCTTTACCTTGCTCTCTTTCCCCTCTAGATAATTTTACTGCGCCATGCTTTCTTTCCCTCTTATCTCTCACCTTTTTCTCTTCCCCTCATTACTTAGCTCTGTTTAACCTTCCTCTCCTTCTCCTCACTACATCATTTCCCTTCAACTTGCTATATTTTCTCTCACCTTCCTCTCTTCTTCCCCTCTTTACTGTTTTACCTTGTTCTCTTTCCCTTCACCTTCTTCCCCTCATCTGTCACACTACTGTACTTTTTTCCCCTCATTTTTCTCGCATCCAAACCTCCTCTCTCTCTCTCTCTCTCTCTCTCTCTCTCTCATTTCGTTCCACATTCATCACGTTAGGATTTCTTTCAATTTCCTTTTCCTAATCTTTCTTCTATTTTCTTGCTATATGTCCTCCTCCTCCTCCTCCTCCTGCTCCTCCTAAATCATTTATTATTATCATTCATTTCATCTTTTCCCATCTTTTCACATCCTACGTCATCATTTCATAATTTACCGTTTCTCTCATTTCCCTCTTCCTTCTCCTCTCATGTCCTTTTTCGTTTCATTTCTTTATCATTCCATCTTCTATTTACACGTTCACTTATCTCCTATCTTTAGGTTAATCTCTCCCTTCTTCTCTTTTATTATCAACTTTCTTCTTCTTCTTCTTCTTCTTCTTCCTAAAACTTCCTTTTCTCTGCAGTGTCACGGTCGCTTCTTCGTTGCTATTATTACATAACTTCGCTTTATCACTCGCCAAGAGGTGGTGGTGGTGGTGGTGGTGGTGGTGGTGGTGGTGGTGGTGGTGGTGGTGGTGGTGGTGGTGGTGGTAGTGGTAGTGGTGGTGGTGGTATTTCGGGAGTCGATGTGAAGGTGTTTACGAGCAACGACTGTGACTTGTTGTGTAAGGAAGTGATGTGATGGTGGTGGTAGGTCTACACAAACATACAAACAAACATACAAACACACACACACACACACACACACAAACACATTCATGAAATGCTTCTTTTGTTTCCTTTTTAGCTTCTTCCTTTCTTGGCGAGGAGGAGGAGGAGGAGGAGGAGGAGGAGGAGGAGGAGGAGGAGGAGGAGGAGGAGGAGGAGGAGGAGGAGGAGGAGGAGGAGGAGGAGGAGGAGGAGGAGGAGGAGGAGGAGGAGGAGGAGGAGGAGGAGGAGGAGGAATAAAGAAGTGATATATAGTAAAGAAGACATGGAGACAGAAAAAGAGGGCAGAAAAGGAGGAGGAGGAGGAGGAGGAGGAGGAGGAGGAGGAGGAGGAGGAGGAGGAAGAAGAAGAAGAAGAAGAAGAAGAAGAAGAAGAAGAAGAAGAAGAAGAAGAAGAAGAAGAAGAAGAAGAAGAAGAAGAAGAAGAAGAAGAAGAAGAAGAAGAAGAAGAAGAAGAAGAAGAAGAAGAAGAAGAAGAAGAAGAAGAAGAAGAAGAAGAAGAAGAAGAAGAAGAAGAAGAAGAAGAAGAAGAAGAAGAAGAAGAAGAAGAAGAAGAAGAAGAAGAAGAAGAAGAAGAAGAAGAAGAAGAGAAGGAGGAGGAGGAGGAGGAGGAGGAGGAGGAGGAGGAGGAGGAGGAGGAGGAGGAGGAGGAGGAGGAGGAGGAGGAGGAGAAATTAACAAAAGAGAAGGAAAAAGAAAAGAAAAATTAGAAAAATACGAAAATGAAAAACAACGTAGAAGTAACAAAGAGAGAGAGAGAGAGAGAGAGAGAGAGAGAGAGAGAGAGAGAGAGAGAGAGAGAGAGAGAGAGAGAGAGAGAGAGAGAGAGAGAAGAGGCGGCGTCTTCTATAAAGGTGTGAGAGATGCCAGGGCGCCGCTACCCCCTTCCCCTCACCCTGCCAAGCCGCCCACAAAAGGGAGAGAGAGACATGGGAGGGGAAGGGAGGGGAGAGGAGGGGGTGACTGGGAGAGGGAGAGAGGGGAATCGACGCCCACCTAAGGCACTCCCTCTTCCTCTCTCTTTTCCCCTTCAAGTCTACAACTACGCAGACAGAATGAGGGGAGAGGGAAGGGAGAGGGGAGAGGGAAGGGAGAGGGAGAGGGGAGAGGAGAGGTAGGGAAGGCAGGAAAGGCAGGGAAGGAAGGAGAGAAGAGGAGGAAGAAGAAGAACGAAGAGGTGTAAGTAAGTAGGCGTAGAGAGAGAGAGAGAGAGAGAGAGAGAGAGAGAGAGAGAGAGAGAGAGAGAGAGAGAGAGAGAGAGAGAGAGAGAGAGAGAGAGAGAGAGAGAGAGAGAGAGAGAGAGAGAGAGAGAGAGAGAGAAGGAAAACAAGGAGATAAGTTATGAAGAATAAATAAAACAGGAAAATTAGAGGAAAGAAGAAATAGATGAGAAAAAGATGATGAATGGAAGGAAATAGGAAAAGAAGGAAAGATTTGTGTATATGGGAAGGGGGAAAGGGAAAAACACGAAAAAAAGAGGAAAAGAAAAGGAAAAAAGAAAGAAAAGGAGGAGAAAGGAGAAGAGAGAGAAATAGAGAACGAGAAGGTGAGGAAAAATTAAAGAAAGAAAAATACGAAAAAAAACAAGGAAAATAAAGCAAAAGGAAAGAAGTAAAAACAGAAAAAAGAAAAATACAGAAAAACAAAGGAAATCTACAAAGAATGGAGGAAAAAGAGGAACAAGAGGACAAACAAGCTTAACCCTTCAGTACCACGACGCGTTCCATATTCATTCTGCTTACTATTTGGTGCCTTTATACAGCTTCACAAACGTGTATGTGGGGATTACAATAGTGAAGACTGTGGCCATTAATCTTCTGACCTCCACAGACCCTTCTTAATGTCAATAAAATGGTGTAATCGTGCACAAATCTCAAGGTAAAAATGTGTCCCAGTATAGTAGGGATTAAAATAGTGAAGACTGTGGTTATTAATCTTCTGACCTCCATAGACCCTTCCTAATGTCAATAAAATGGTGTAATCTTGCACAAATCTCAAGGTAAAAATGGGTCCCAGTATTGAAGGGGTTAAAATAGTGAAGACTGATTGCCATTATCTTCTGACTTCCACAGACCCCTCCTAATTTCAGTGAAATAGTCTAATCGAGCACAAATCTCAAGGTAAAAGTATGTCTCAGTACTGTAGGGGTCAAAAATAGTGAAGACTGTGGCTATTATTCTTCTGACCTCCACAGACCCTTTCTAATGTCAATAAAATGGTGAAATCGTACAAAAATCTCATGATAAAAATGTGTCCCAATATTGTAGGGGTTAAAATAGTGAAGACTGTGGCCAGTAATCTTCTGACCTCCATAGACTCTTCCTAATGTCAATGAAATGGTTTAATCGTGCACAAATCTCAAGGTAAAAATATGTCTCAGTACTGTAGGGGTTAAAATAGTGAAAACTGGCTATTATTCTTCTGACCTCCACAGATCCTTCCTAATGCCAATGAAATGGTGTAATCGTGCACAAATCTCAAGGTAAAAATGTGTCTCAGTATTGAAGGGGTTAAGAATGAATAGAAGAGAGGCGATCAGTTTGAAAAAAGACAAGTCAAAGAAATAAAATAGGAGAGAGGTGAGGAAATGGGAAAAAAGAGGAAAAGATGGGAATAGTGAGGGGAAAAAACATGACCATGACCTTGAACCGGCTTCTCTCCCCTCGTATCCCCGCCCCCTCAGTTTCTACCCATTAAGAGTACCACCCCAGCCCCTCCCCTCCCCTAACTCCATTCTCCCGTCTATGCTATCGCTTGTGGGTACGGTATAAGGAGGAGGAGGAGGAGGAGGAGGAGGAGGAGGAGGAGGAGGAGGAGGAGGAGGAGGAGGAGGAGGAGGAGGTGTGATCTCGTGTCGTTACCTTCGTGAATTAATAGTACGTAAAAGAGACGACAGGTGTGTGTGTGTGTGTGTGTGTGTGTGTGTGTGTGTGTGTGTGTGTGTGTGTGTGTGTGTGTGTGTGTGTGCTTCACTGTTTGATCTGCTGCAGTCTCTGACGAGACAGCCAGACGTTACCCTACGGAACGAGCTCAGAGCTCATTATTTCCGATCTTCGGATAGGCCTGAGACCAGGCACACACCACACACCGGGACAACAAGGTCACAACTCCTCGATTTACATCCCGTACCTACTCACTGCTAGGTGAACACCACCTACACGTGAAAGGAGACACACCCAAATATCTATACCCGGCCGGAGAATCGAACCCCGGTCCTCTGGCTTGTGAAGACAGCGCTCTAACCACTGAGCTACCGTGTGTGTGTGTGTGTGTGTGTGTGTGTGTGTGTGTGTGTGTGTGTGTGTGTGTGTTTACGTCTGTCTCTCTCTCTCTCTCTCTCTCTCTCTCTCTCTCTCTCTCTCTCTCTCTCTCTCAATCCACTCAGCCTCCTCTTCCTCTTCTTCCTCATCCTCCTCCTCTTTCTCCGCCTCCCACTTTCCACCATAAATAACAACTTGGAATGATTAATGTTGCTGAAACACACACACACACACACACACACACACACACACACACACACACACACACACACACACACACACACACACACACACACACACACACACACACACTAATATGAGATTAATTAATAACTTCTCCCATTCTTCTTCCTGTCTCTTTCATTTCTCTTCTTCTTCTTCTTCTTCCTCCTCCTCCGCATCATTTCTTTCTCTCTTCACCTTCTTGCCTTCCTTGCAATACGACCTTGGCCACCTTGGCCTCCTCCTCCTCCTCCCTACTGACCTCGATTATTTACAGGTAAGAGGACAAGTATGCTTTTCCTCTTCTCTCCTCTCCCTCTTTTATTTCCTCTCCCCTTTTCCCCCATCCCTTCCTCTCAAAACACACTCTCTTACAAAATTACGAACTTCCTCCTCCTCCTCCTCCTCTTCTTCCTCCTACTTCCATATGCTAATTATATGGTCCCATGAGTGATTTTCACACACACACACACACACACACACACACACACACACACACACACACACACACACACACACACACACACACACTTTCCACTTTTCACTTCTCAGACATGAAGCAACAGAGAGAGAGAGAGAGAGAGAGAGAGAGAGAGAGAGAGAGAGAGAGAGAGAGAGAGAGAGAGAGAGAGAGAGAGAGAGAGAGAGAGAGAGAGAGAGAGAGATTTACTAATTACAATAGTTATGAGAGGCTGACAATATGATGATGATGATGATGATGATGATGATGATGATGATGGAGGAGGAGGAGGAGGAGGAGGAGGAGGAGGAAAAAAATGTTAGCCAGGTTCTTCAAAGTAAGGGTTGGGAATTGAAACAATGTCATAAGTTCAGAAGGTCGACACATAAACAATTAATAAAAATAAGCAGTGTGTGTGTGTGTGTGTGTGTGTGTGTGTGTGTGTGTGTGTGTGTGTGTGTGTGTGTGTGTGTGTGTGTGTGTGTGTGTGTTCATATAAGAGATATACAGGTATAATAAAGTAGACACGGTCGTGAAGAAAGTACAACTCAAACGAAGTCGTAATAAAGAAGTACAAAATAAATGCATAAAAGTTTGAAGGACATTGGCTTAAACCACACACACACACACTCACACACACACACACACACACACACACACACACACACACACACACACACACACACACACACACACACACACACACACACACACACACACACACACGGTAAAGGCTGCACTTATACTACCATACATAGCCACACACACACACACACACACACACACACACACACACACACACACACACAAGGAGAATCGCAAAAACACCTACGCACAAACAAGCAGATAGGATGAACACACACACACACACACACAGTATATATAGCAAAGGGTCCTCCACCATTCCCTCTTCACCTGGGACAACACAACACCCACTCCACTCACCACCCACACACCCTACCAACACACTCCATCCATCCACTAAGTGCCCGGCTGGCCTTGGCGAGAGGCGGCGAGGGATGTGGATGGGGAAAAACGAAGAGATGGATCAGAAAAGAGATTAGGGAAAGGAATGGAAGAAAAGAGAAGGCATATAAAGGAAGGGAATAGATAGAAGAGAATAACTGACTAGAAGGGAAGGAATATTAAAGGGTAGAAGGGAATGGATGGTTTGGAAGGCAGAGACGTGTGGGAGTGAGAGAACAGTGATGTGTGGAGCGGAGAGGAAGGAAATATAGATGGTGGTGGGTGACTCCATAATTCCCCCTTGTTTACATTTGAAAGACACGCACACGGACAAACAAACAGACATACAAACAGACAGACTGACATACATACATACATACATACATACATACAGACAGACAGGCAGACTAACTCTCACGTGTCGAAAGCCATTTTCGTTTCTATTCCAACTGTTGTTTTTGTTGGTGGTGGTGATGTTGGTGGTGGTGGTGATGGTATGTGCAAATAGTAGTAGTAGTAGTAGTAGTAGTAGTAGTAGTAGTAGTTTTTGTCTCGGCCTATAGCGCCAGTAGATAAGAGTATTGGAAACGCTGTAAAGCTTCCACCCATTAGTGGCGCAGGCAATTTTATTTATAGTGGTACCCATATTATAGGGTCCATATCACCACCCAAGCGTATCTAGAACCTGGGTATCATGGTGACATGGAGGTAACTTTAAACCACTCGGCAAATGGCAAAGTATCAAGGCGATACATGGTGGGATTCGAACCTACGCGTGAACGTCTGCCCGATCCCACGCTCAATACCTTATCCACTGCCTCCCATAAGTAGTAGTAGTAGTAGTAGTAGTAGTAGTAAAATAATTACCAGAAGCGCCTAACAATAATTTCAAGACACCAAGGAAAACACGAAAAAACAAACACAAACCAAAACAAACACGGTATTACGTCAACCACCACCACCACCACTACCAACAACAACAACAGCAACAAAAACCACACCCTCCCGCCTACGCACACCTGTACCCAGCCAGGAGCGCCGCCCCCCTCTCCTCCCCTCCGCCACCAACATTACCTCTGTGAGCAAGCCAAGCATCACTTATTTAGCTGTTCGTCTATCAGTGTGTGTGTGTGTGTGTGTGTGTGTGTGTGTGTGTGTGTGTGTGTGTGTGTGTGTGTGTGTGTGTGTGTGTGAGAGAGAGAGAGAGAGAGAGAGAGAGAGAGAGAGAGAGAGAGAGAGAGAGAGAGAGAGAGAGAGAGAGAGAGAGAGAGAAAGGATGTTTTTCCTTCTCATTTCTGTGTAGTGTTCTTTGTCCCTAGTTTGCTCTCTCTCTCTCTCTCTCTCTCTCTCATAGTAGCAGCGCATGACCGTCCGTCCCCCTTGACTCCACTTGGACCACTGAGAC